>NC_091569.1:17603894-17616394 GCF_042767895.1 Penaeus vannamei | reverse complement strand
AAATTCTAAATCATTATAAAAGTTATGAGCTCTGTTAATATGTAAAAAAAACATAAGGTTATAGAGAAGCATAATGTTGAAAGAAAATACTTATTAAATGTTTCCCATACCAATTTAAAGGACATTTTTCTAAAACCTGTTTTAAAAAAGCCTGACTAGAAACACTGTTAAAAGTTGTTAACTGCTAATCAGTTAAATGGTAATTCACCTAGCTTCTTTGTTACAATTTTATGCAAGAAAGTTTTCTGAACACTATGCCACTTAAACAGAGAAACGCAAATTAGTTTCACACTGATTACAACTTTTTTCGTAGATTTAAGAACTGCCAAATGTACATTATAAATTTCATTCATCAGCTAGAATCACCTATATTCCAACCTATATAAAACAGAGTTCTTATGCAAAGACAATCAAATGGCAACAACTCTCTTGTGAAGTGTAAGTTCAGTGTTTCCCATGCTGTAAAAGAACAGGTTTACAATATTTGACTGCATAGGAAAAACACCTCTTGCAAGATAACAATTACTGTATTACTACATATCAAAATAATGTACAGTAACTATTTGTCCAGTTGATCTAAGGAAACTCAACTACTAATCTTTAATACATCTAAGTGATATTTTCAATGTATTTTTTTACACTTAATTTTGTCTAAAGGTCATAACAAATAACACAGCAGATAGAGTCAGCCAAGATGATCTGCTTCTGCGAAGTTCACAGAAAATATACATAATTAAGTTTTATTTTGATATAATTTTTTGGGTGGGGGCTATCAGTTTTGTAGAATAAGTCCTAGATAGAAGAATGGTCTTTACACAAGATAAACCATTATTGTAATTAAAAATCTAATCTTATTTTGGATATAGTACAACTGCTATCTATCAATAATAAATCCCAATTGATAAGTCTTAAAACTTCAAATCAATTAGCCATCACTGAAGTTGAAAAATAAGATATTTTCTCTTTATTCAATATTTACAGCCACTATTTTTTGGTATATGGCAAAAAATTTACTTTAAATATAAAGCTTCCATTAATGGTTAATGGTATTCATGACATTTTTCCAGAAACCTCTACACTTAAAGTAGAGAAGATATATTGCCAAGTGTAGAACAATAATATATAAAAACATTAAATATATGAAGCATGGTAAAGTTTAATGAAACAAATATACAAAAAATATACATATGCAGTAATGTATTTAATTACTATGCCCAGACTCTAATAACATTCCCACCCTTGAACAAATTCAAAACTGGTTAAGTGACCAGACATTCACAGTCTATAAAACAATAAAAAACAATCTTAAAAATAATAATAAAATCAAAGGTTTCAGTGCAGCAAAAATTCGACTTACCTATTGTTTCAACAGTAGTCATCTGGGAATAGGTGCCAAAATATGCTCTTTAAGGCTGGCCTTCTGCTGGGACACAGCCTTTAAGTCTAACCCTTGCAAGCCAATATACAAAATGATATCCATGAACATTAAAGAAAAGTTAAGTCTTGAGTTGTAAAAATAGAGAACAGGATTAAAGGACACTCATTTATGAAAATTAATATTTGCTAACAGTTATCTTGCATTACATGACTAGTACTCTTGGTGCAACACCAATGTGCTTTCTTAATTTGATGTTAGCATTACCCCCGGCCATCATCTAAATAAAAAAAATGACAATAAAGAAGAAATGGTGAGGTAGGCAGAGATAGCACCAAAAATAACTGTGAATACTAGAAGTTTCCATTTTGCTGCAAGAGAGAAATCTATAAGATATGAAAAGATGATGACATTCTCATTCTTAGCAATATGTTGTCTTCCGAATACCCTGACTAGTATGTGTGTGTGCATTCTGTATGTAATTACTTTATTAATATAATAAAATACAGAATAAATCTGAACAGTAGGGAATACAATGCATTCACTTTTCTATATAAGTTCTCTAAAAATAAAAATAAAAATAAAAAAAAAATCCTTTCACCATGTTAATAATTCATGGAACAAAAAGAACTGTAATGATGAGTTTCCATGGGAAAAATCTTCCATACTCTAATAATTCTAGTTGATAATATGCTATCCTCATCTAAACTTATTTTGGAGGTTCAAAGGACACCCATTAACAGGACATAACATATCCCCATTTGATGCCAAAGAGTATATTTCTCATAAAATAACATTATCCTTCTTTATTTTCTGGACTTCCCAGTCTTTTGACCTGAAATTGTTTGGGATTACAGATCAATCATAAAAGTGAAACCTGTACAATGAACATCAATCACACATATTCCTCATTCAAACTTCAAATATCTCATGTTTCAAATTATCACATTTTGTTAAATGCTGCTAAGGCACCTTTAACTGAAAATATAAAAGCATGAAGGTGTTTTAACTTCAATGCCTCAACAACCATACCCAATGCTCCTGGGAGGAAAAAATAGCCTCTGCTTGAACCAAGAAATGCATATTCCTTAAACCTAAAAAGTTTGGGCTTTGGAATGATATGATCAAGGATGTCAGCCTACTCACCTGTATACAGGTAACATTTTTTTTCTACACTTATGTGATGTTGAATGCAAATGGTTGTGTAATTTCTATTCAAAGCTTTTAGTTTTCTTTATCCCCTTTGTTTTGCTCTCTGCAACATGAATCACTGGTCTATCTATAACATTTTTTTACATTGCCCAAGGCTTTACAATTATGTTATCATTACTTATTTCATAAATGTGATACATATAAAAAAGGAGTCTGCAATATCAAGCCCTGCATAGATTAAATGCAAGAAATGTGAATATACAGGCTTAGCTCTGAATGATTCTGCTAATTCATGAAACAAAAAATCCTAATCTAGTCACGACACACTTCTCAAACTTAAGATATCCTCTTCACACTACCATTGCACAAAAGAGTAAAACAGTCAAAAATTTCATACCTGATAATCATATTTACATTATTACAAATTAAAATTACTGGAAAATAACTAGCACTTCTAAAATATAACCAAGAATGAAACACTCAGTACAAAATAAAATACCAAATATCTGTGCTCTAATATGATTCATATGATTAGATGTTTGAGATGATTCAGTGTATGAAAAAATATGATTAATTCAGGTGATGATAAATGCCATAAAAAGAACCATAATTATTTTATATTGCATTGAATACTAAACACCTGACTTGTCTGTTACAGAATAGTCACCAAAAGGAAACCATGAGGGTTCCTGAGAGTTGAGAATTTAGGATGAAGTCTACAAAAGGAAAAAAAGGAGTTGTATACCAAATAAAGTGGATACATCTGAGGGATATAGGGAGCACACTTATTAGGTACTGATACCAATTTTAGGGTAACATATATTCTGTGATACTAAATATTTACAAAACTGCTTACACTACTGTATTTGAACATTTTTTTTCTTCCTATGCACATAATGCAACACCTTACTGTAGGCAAAAGCAAATTGAATTAGGTCTTATTTCTCAAGGCTTTGAGGAATGTGAACAAACACTTGTAACAATTTCAAATAATCTACACATGAACTTTAACAAGATTGGTCGCCTACAGAACTTGGAGGAGTATTCTTAGAGCGTGCTTTGGAAAAATCTAATTTAAGGTATGCTTCAAACATACGGCGTGCCTGAGCTAGTACCTTATGCACATTGTGTTGCCGAACCATCTTGTCAAAGTGCATTGCCAATTCATTGTGGTCCATATTATTTTGCATGATGTGCTCGCGGTGCTGCAAGAGAAGAGTCAGGCACAGGAACATGAGAAAAGGATTACCACCACCAAACTCCTCAGGGGGTGGCATTGTCGGCACATGATTCTCACCAGAGCTCATGGTTACTTGCCATCCAGTAACTTCTGTCACCTCCTCACAAGAATTGACACTGATATTCATTGAAGTGTCATTCTCCTCTGTCTTTTCTGAAGTTTGATGCTGGCCATTAGTCTTTGGTTTTAGCTGCTGTACCACAGATGGCTGCTCCTCTTGACATATTATCTGTAATTGTTGGTCAGTCTCTGGTGAGAGTGTTGCCACAGGATTCTGCCAAACATCAACTTCCCCACCATCTGAGTAAACTGGTACGCCAACATCTGCATCAGAATCTGAGAAACACCTTCTGGACTTATTGCTGGCTTTCATGTCTCCTGATATTTGTTTAGCTGCCTCACTTTTTTTTCTCGTGGGAGTATTCTTGGAATCCTTGCTTGGTGAGCCAGGATTACTTTCAGTATCTGAGTCTCTATTTTTTGTTAGAAGCTGGAACTCTCTTAGATTTCTAATTTTTCTAACATTCCTAGTAGGACTATCTTCTGGAGATGTGTTTTCCTCTCTGATTCTATCAACATTAATGCCTGCCTCGCCACTAGGTATTCTTGTTCGTAGGTGAGATGTGTCAATGGGTTGAGACCATGTTCGACTTAGTCTCTTCCCACCTACACTACCATCTGCACCATCACAGTCAACACTAGCCGCCCTTCTACTAAGTATGGCAGCAAGGCACTCAGCACTTCTGTTTGAAACACATGACCTCTGACGTCTTAGGGCACATACATTGGCATAATGGTTCTGTCTTGGTGTTGGTGGTGGAAGTGGGACCTCCGGTTCTTGAACAGGATTAAATAAAACCTGTAATGTAAGATATTCTCAATTGATTTCATTAGGTCACAATAATTGCTAAAACAACAATGGAATCTAGCATGCTGATATCCGTCTTTCTCTACAATCAATATTTACTTTTATAAAAATTACTTAGCTCATTTCATAAAAACTTGGTACTATAATAACACACTCCTTGATAAAAGTGCCTTGTCCATTCTGTTAAAAGTCGTATGTAGTTTCTCTCTTTTCCAATTCAACCCAGTGATGCTGGGAAGGCATGTATATAAATGCTCAGTCCACTAAGAATTTAGTTTATTAATTTTGTTTATAGATAGATGACTCTAGAAGTACTTAGTCAATTAGTTAGCCAAATTAAAGTCACCTGTTCACCCCTTTCTTTTTCTTTTTTTAACCCTATCAGTATTGTTACTAACATTATAATAAACATGAAGTCAATAACTATAATGATAGTATTAACCCATTTACGATGGGTGTCCCACATTGCCGGGTGTCCCACTAGGATGACGCTGTATCAGGGCTCGCACTCCAATTCAGCAGCAGGCCACTGCCGGCACACAGGCAGAGTCCGGGCCAGCCCTGCATGCCGGTTTTGTAGCCACCCGAAAACTTTTATTTTCGGCTTCAAAATATACCCGTATTAGTGGGTTAACCCCTACAATCCAGGTGTTGTTGTTGGTCCCGTCATGGAAAAATCTGGGTCGAGGGCCAGATGATATGAACATGTCATCAAATTGGCTGCGGGCTGAGTGACACTCACCATAAGTGCACAAACCTTTTGAAATGTGATTGGCACTTAGTAATGGGCTTTTGCATTATTCCCATCCATAAACAAATGTGGAATGCGTGACTGGAAGAGCACTGGCTTTAAGGAGGACGCCATTTCTATGCTCCACATCATATTCCTGGCCACTGTGACCGGCGGTACAGGTAGTATTACAGAAAATTTAATATCAATCAAAAATAAGATATATGACACAACTAACCAAATGCTACATTTTTTTTCTTGCACTGAGTTATTTACTACATAGACAGATGATATGGAGTCTGTGCAAGGGAAATAAGCTATTACCCTCTGGATAAAGCAAATCATAAGATAAATATGGACATTGGAAAATGGCAAAAAAGCTAAAAAAAGTTTATGCAAAATAACTTCGTAAAGGGGAGGGGCAGAATCTTGTCACTACTCATGAGTGTTTGCATGCGCCAGCCTATGCACCGCACAACCAGGATATTGGCCACTTGTGTAACCCACTGCCCATATTTTTGGTAATTATTTCTGTGATGCATCCAGATCCAGCAGGTTAAAAAAGATCTTGAATATTCAAGAAATGGGGCAATCCAGGTGCAGTGAGGCAAACCAAGTAATTGTCTCCTTGGTAACTAAATTCTTGTGGAGCCATCTATGCATAAGCAAAATTAATAAAATACTGTGGACAGTTAATGGGTTAAATATTGCTACAATTGGTAATAAGAAAAAACAATGCAGAAAAATGCCTACTTCAAAATTATCATGAAATTCAACTTCATAACTGCTAATATTGACTAAACACAGACTTAATACCATGAGGCAATTAGGGTATTTTCATGGTACTGGTAAGTGTTGGGAGGATGAGGTGGGTGAATCATAGCAGTTTTGAATAGCTACATGAGTGAAGATTTACCACTGATGGTTAATGATTTTAAAAAATAAATGTGCTAGATATCAAAAGTAATACAGCAATATGGTACAGTATTGTGGCAAAAAAGGGGAAAAATGAGTTAATGATTCGGATAAAATGTGTTAGATGAACATGAGGTGGAGGAGGATAGATAGGTTGAAAAGTAGTGGAAATGGGAATAAAGGGATTGGAAGATGGATGAGGGAGTGCAGCATTCTGTTGGGTCCTGTTTATGAAGTTTTGGATGTCTTCAAGGGTTTCTAGAGGCGAGTTGAGTGGAGGGGGTCTGAGAAAGAAAGGTTCTCTTGTAAGGAGGTGAAGAGGGGATAGATGTCTGAGGAGCAGAAGAATAGGATGTGGTAGGAGAAGATGAAATGGAACATTTAGGCTGCCTGGTGCACCAGGTAAACTGAGGAGGAGGGGTAGGCATCAGGGAAGTGGTAGATATTGGAGTATCTGTATTTACATATGAAAAGGAATTTGACTGGAGAAAGAGAGGTAGGATGGTTCTGGGTAGAGGGATGAGCTACTGGAGGAGATGTTGTGACATGTTGAGATGGGAGGGGAGCAGAGTGAAGGACAGTCTTGGAATAGGTAGAGAGAAAAACCTCGTCACTGTGCTTCCTGTCTGGCTTCATGTTGAGTGAGGCCTAGTTTGAACCTGAGAACTGCTACCTCACATTTGAGCTTTTAAGCACGGCAGCTCGAATAAAATGTTATGGGAGCCACCAAAACTGGTAATGACTGAACAGAGCAATTTGAATTGTCATGACCAAGTTGGGCACATATAGGACAACAGGCTGTGGCACAAGTGTTGGGCTGGGTGGCTAAAACTTCAACAATTCTGACATTAACGGGGGAAGGTTGATGTGATCGGACAGGATTTTATAAACTTCATGGGGGCAGTCATGTCTAAGGAAACTAATCTTGGCAATATTGACATGGAACTTACGCTGGCCTCTTTGAGGAATAGCGTAGCACTGTACTGCCACTGCATCATAATCAACAAGACAAGCAAGAAGGTCGTTTTCACAGTCTGACCAGTTCTTATCATGGATAGGACAATCAGTCAGGGAGACAGAAACAGTTCCAGTATAAGTATTCAGAAAGGAGTGAGGTTCAGCAGAAAAAGGTTTGTCAGTGAGGTCAGTCATAATAGATAATGCACAAGGCTGGGACTCAGATGTAACTGTGACAAGGCATGAACAATTGGAACAACTGTGAAAGGACATTGCTAGAAAAGAAGGGTATTTTCATTTTCAGAGTAAGGAGCTGTGAGGAGACTCACAAAGAACTGATACCACTTAGCTGGGCCAAAGAGAGTACTCAAAAGGTTTGTTCAGGTGGAAGCAGTTGAAGACGGATGTTGGGGTGGTGTATATTGGAGTAGTACTACAGGGAGGAGGACAATGCAGATGAAGAGTAGTAATACAGGAAGAGAGGGTAGACAATGAAGAAGACCCGAGCAGTACAAGATGGAGTGAAGAATGTTAAGATAGAAGAAGGGATGCATTCTGAAGATTGAGTAATGACCTGGGTGGGTGGTTCGTAAAGGATAGTTGTCTGTAAGCATTAAGGAGGGAATATTACAGGGTTTGTACACTTTTTTAATATCAAAATTCCATAACTTTTCAGAGTGGTTTTGGCATTTTCCACAATAATTCACATTTTTTCTTAAACATTTGATATATATTCACAATGTATATGACCCATTACAACATGTACAGTGACTGTATTTCAAAATTGACGTCAAATCTAAAAGATTTAAACAATGACTTGTGAGTGTGCTTTGCTGACACTTCAGTGACTAGTTGCTTTATAATGGAACAGCATATATCAATTTATGCTATGTAATTTTTCAATTTTTCATTCAGTTACCTCAACCTTATGAAGTTTATTTTGATTTCTTTCTGAAGATTTTCTCAAATTATAAAAGGAAAAAAAAAAAAATCTAAGTCAGAATTCTAAACTTTTTAAGGACACAAATACTGAATTTCCATAATTTTCCAAACTTGAAAACAAAATTCCATAATTCCAAAGGTCTGGAAATTTCCATTTAAATTTCCATGATTTTCCATGATTCTCCAGGACCTGTCAGAACCCTGGTATTAGTATCCGTGATTGGAGCCATGGTCAAGGGAGAGGCAGGGGTCAGAAAACCAACAAAATCAAATTCAGCTAGGCTAGTTGGTGAAGGGTTAAGCTTTAACCCACTAACGACGGATGTCCCACATATGAGACACCCAAAATAATAAACATTGCCGGGCGTCCCGCCAGTGTGATGCTGTATCAGGGCTCGCTCTGACACAGCAGCGGGCTGTGGCCGGCTGGCGGGCAGAGTCCGGGGCAGCCCCGCCTGCCGATTTTGTAGCCGCCCGGAATTTTTCATTTTCAACTTCAAAATATACCGGCGTTAATGGGTTAATGCCCTTTATAAGGGTAAGAAAATTCTTTATTGGCCATGGTGAGCCTGAAATAATTGGGGAAAAGAAACAGTCTACCCCTCAGTATACCAATAAAAGATAAAAGCTAGGCAATTAGTCAAGGAAATACCAAACTCATAGCTCCCAGAGGCTGTTCATGACTGACACAAAGCTAGCCTTTCATCCTTTTAGCATGGCTCTCACACGTTAGGAAGTGGGCAGAAGAAGGGGATGAAGAAGAGACAGAAAAAGAAAGGGAGAGAAGGAAAGGCCATACAAAATTATTTGAGGTGAGGGCTGAGGCTTAAGGTAGGGGTGATCCCTTACATTGCGCCCTAGTCTCCACAACCTAAGTCCCCCCCCACAACAACAAGCAAAGCTTTGGGTGTACCACTGATGAGTGTGAATTTCATTTCTATGAATGAAATTCATATGTTTTAACCCCTTTTATAACACAGGAACCAATAACATATCTTTCTGCTACAACCAGCACTTGAAAAGGAAATTAAAGAAGTCTCTATGGCAATTAAATAAAGTTTCTTTCATTAAAATTTACAGAAAATGATAAGAAATATTGTGAATTTTCTTTTTTTTTCTTAATCCACTGGTGACGGGATGGAATCCTATCACATCATGGAAAACTAAGGTAAATTTTATAAACCTGTGAGATTGTTTTATAAGGATATCATTGACAGTTTATGCTAATTTTTAAATTGGATAGTACACAATGCAGGCTGACACAGCACAGCAACAGATATATATATATTTAAAGCAAGAATTATTGATTTTACCATCCTTATCCCCCCTTTTCGGAGACAGTCCCGTTCACTTTGTAAGCTCCATTTGCTACCATTTACTTCCATGTACAACAATAAACATCATTTTGGTAAAGAAGTGGTCAACTGAGTTTGGTGATCCTTAGATATAGCAACTGGGCCATATACATCCATAAGGAATAAGTCTAGAAAAATAGTATAAATTTCACATTTTAGGAGGGGGAAAAGAAAAGCATATATTATTTCTAACATCCTCTAGCCTTTTCTTAACCAAAGAAAATGGAAATAAATATACCTCATAAAGTGGAAGAGATTCTGCTGGTGGATCTGGAGGAAGAGAACTCCACAGAACCTCCAGCATGTGTAGAGCATCATCAAATGCAAACTCTCGCTTCAACTCCAGCAGCAGCCATCGATAGCAAAATAGCAAGTCATCAGCCTGCAATAGCATCATATGTAATAGTTAATCAACATGATGTACCTTTGTAATTAATGAAACCTTTGGACATTATTTCTGCTTTGCTTAATTCAATTATGCATAATGCAGCCTGACATTCATGGGAACTGCTTTGTCTAAAAAATCTGATAGTATAAAATTCAAAGTAAAGAATATACTACTTTCACTAACAAACCTGATGCAGCTGAAGGTATGTAAAATATTCCAAGTCATAAAAAATGAGAGCTTCTGTAAGGTGCTGGAACTTCAGAGTCATAGCATCTCCATCTATGTGGAAATTGGAATGCACTCGGGCCATGAGGGCACAAAAACACACATAGGCTTGTGCTTCATCACGCATAGTGACTAAGAGAGGAGAAGCCAAGTCACTCATCCCTTGACAATAACCAACAGAAGGATGATTCAGAGCATACCTGAATGTAATAGAAAAGTACATTATCATTACTGTTACACAAAGTAAAATAAATCCAATTTGACTATGATTGAACTGCAACCATACATAGAGCACACAAAAACCATTAATCTTAAAGACATTTCCAACAAAGGATTAATCCGTTGTCAATTATTCCAAAACTGGATAAATATTTACAGCTTTTATCTTCAAGTTTTTAAGTAATTTTAGGGCTCTATTTTCATTAAAAATAAACAAAATAAGCAGTCCATTATCAAAGATTATTAAAACTAATCCTCTCTCTAACCAGTGAGCCATGTTATAGTGAAATAAAAGTATGATACAGCTTGTACATACACATGGATTATGGTATGTTCATTTCACTTTGAAGTTTATAATAATTTTCACATTGAACTTGATTAGGAAAGAATGCAATATATTCACCAGTTTACATGACATCATGTACCAAAATCACCTACCGCTTGACACAAAAAATAAAAAAGCATTTAAAAAAGATGATACTTCAGTATATACAGGATTTAAATTTTTGTATTGAATTTAAGCCTTTATTTCTGTATCCAATGTCTTATGCAGGAAAGATCGAGAGAACAATTTACTTCTAGAATAGTTGAATTTCACATCAAATTACCCATCTGTACCTCGCGTTCCATTTACATTTCAAAACTAGTTTAAGACAAAGAGTGCTACAATTATTTTATACATTTTGTTACTGCTTTCCAGTTACACCACTGGATAGTAAAGCATTTAAAAATTTGATGATACAAAAATGTATACAATATAACTGTAGTTAAGAAAATAATATGGCATCCATCCATACAATATCATAAAAAGATGTTATTACTACTTTTCTATATCTCTGTGATATAGGATCTTAAGATGGAATACTAAAATCACAAAGCAGCTGGATATCAAATAAAAATGAAGTGGTTGTAGCATCATTGTTTGTGAGATAATTTAATCCAATGCCACCTGGAACATGTACTGTCCACCATAGTTTTACTTTGTGATAGATGGCTCTGCAAGTGCTTATCTGCTAAGGATCAGTTAGCAAACCAACATGAGCTGACCTAGTTTTCCTTTTCTTGACTTTTGGGAAAATGTGCTCTTTTCATAATGCTATTAATATTGAAACTGTTATAATAATTATTGTCATTATGATTATAATACTATTATCAAAACATTAATAGCAACAAAAGAACAAACAACAATATTTCATAAAATAAACAAAGGATTAACAGGTGAGATAGGTAGGAATAGTAATTGACACATTGGTGATTAAGCACTTGTGGAGCCATCTATGTATTAGCACAATGAATAAACTAAAATCACAATGGACACAGCATGTATGAACAGGCTATCCACAATGGCAATGGTTTAAGAGTTAATATAATATCAAAAGCAGATGGCTGGTGTACATATTTCAAGCAAGCAAAGCCTAAATTATGAATTCTATATAACAGTTCAACATGTGTAAAGTAAATTTCAAGTATGAGGTATGGTCAGTTTATCATGATTTAGTTGCATGATTTCTATTCTTGAAGATATTAAGAAAAAGTGATAAGTATGGTATGAAAACATGAACCAGGTACGTATCAATCACATTTTGTCACAAGGATCTGCTGCATTAAAATTCTCAGGGTACACTAATTTAGAACAGACAACAGGACCTATGGATTATTTACTCCATCTTCACAAGGATGGTGGGTTAAAAGAGAAAGAAAAAAATCTCTGATAATCAGTCATGTCCTATTACCATCTTGAATTCTTGAAAAAATCAGTGCTAATTTCTCACAAGGAAGAGTTTAATTTTGTTCTTCATTATGTACAGTCCACTTTCAGGGACTGATGCCTTAAAACAGCCGATGGATCAAATAAATTCTTTAGCACTCTAAAGACAATAAGAATTTTGTTAATGAGAAAGCCTTTCCCTGAATCTATTGCTATATTTATCTTTCATAAAATGAAACAAAGGGAATCATGCTCTCTGTCTCATATATATGCAATGCTAGGCTTGAAAGATGCATTAAATCTAGAAAGTCATAGTATGCTATTAGACTTACGTGGTTAAAATATTATAGAGAGATTGCACATTGCTGTTGTCATCAGGTCCACTGAAGTAAGTGTGGTGACGGTCAGTGCGCAAGACGTCCTTAC
>NC_091569.1:17568894-17576394 GCF_042767895.1 Penaeus vannamei | reverse complement strand
ATGATAATAATAATAATAATAATAATAATAATAATAATAATAATAATAATAATAATAATAATAATAATAATAATAATAATAATAATGATAATAATAGTAATAATAATAATAGTAATAGTAATAATAATAATAATAATAATAATAATAATAATAATAATAATAATAATAATAATAATAATAATAATAATAATAATGATAATAATAACAAAAATAACAATAATAACAATAATAATAATAATAACAATAATTGTAATGATAACGGTAATAATAATAAGGAGAACAACAACAATAATAACAATAATAGTGATAAGTATAATAACAATGATAATAATAACAATAATATTAATAATAACAAATATATTAAAAAGAAATAACAAAAATGGTAATGATAGCAACAATAATCATTATCATCATCATCAACATCGTCATTATCATTATTATCATCATCATCCTCATCATCAGCAGCAGCATCACTCTTATTATCATCATCATTATTATTATCATCATTATCATCCTCATCCTCATCCTCATCATCATCATCAATATCTTCATCATCATCATTATTATAGTAATGAGAACTATAGCAATAGTACCAATAATAAAAATAATGATAATAATGATGCTTATGATAATGATAACAATAATGATAAGAATAAAAACAAAAATAATGATAATTAGTATTACGATTACCATTATTATCATTACCATTATCATTATCGTTATTATCATACCACTAACGACAAAAATGACAATAATAATACTAATGATAATAGTAATGATATGTAATATCATGATATGGAGTGATGATAATGATAATGATAATAATAATAATAATGATAATGTTAATAATAATGATAAAATAATAACAATAATAATAATGATAAAAATAATAATAATAATAATAATAATAATAATAATAATAATAATAATAATAATAATGATCATAATAATGATAATAATAATAATAATAATAATAACAATAATAATAATAATAATAATAATAATAATAATAATAATAATAATAATAATAATAATAATAATAATAATAATATTAACAACAATAATGATAATAATAATAACAATAATAATAATAATAATAATGATAAAGATAATAATGATGATGGTACTAATAGCAATGACAATGATAATAATAATCATAATAATAATAATAATAACAATAACAATAATAATAATAATAATGATAATAATAATGATAATAATAATAATAATAATAATAATAATAATAATAATAATAATAATAATAATAATAATAATAAAATGACAATGATGATAATAATAATAATGATAACGATAATAATAATAATAACAATAACAACAACAACAATAACGATAATAACAATGATAATGATATTAATAATAATATCAATAATGATAATAATAATATCAATAATGATAATGATAATATCAATAATGATAATAATGAAGATGATGAAAATAGTTACGATAACGATGGTAAAGATATAAATCATGATAATAATAATAACAATGGTAATGATAATGATAATGATAATGATAATAGTAATGATAATAATAATCATAATGATATCAATAGTAATAATGATAATAGCAATAATAATTATAATGATAATAATAATGATAATAATAAAAAATAAACAATTATTAATAATAGAAATAATAATAATAATAACAATAATAATAGAAATGTTAGTAATAATCATTCGTAATTATAATAATGAAAATGATGATAATGATACCGATAATAATGATGATGTTAATGTTAATTATGATGATAGTAATAATAACGATAAAAACAATGACGAGGAGGATTGTAACGATGATAAGCATAATACTAATGATGATACTAAAAAGAATATTAATGATAATGATAATAGCAATAGTAACAGCAATCATAACAGGAATAATGATATTACTAATAACAATAATAATAATGGGGATAATAAAGATAGTGACAATGATAACAATAATGATAATAAAAGGAAAAATAACAATAATAATGATAATGATAACAATGACGATGATAATAATAATAATAGGAGATAAATAATCATTTGAATTTCATTGCATAGCTTACAATTATCTGAAAGCTGGTAAGAAACAAGAATTTACATGTACAATAAATATGCTAGATGTGTTTTTGAAATTTATCAAAAGGCAGATGGATGAATAAACACTGTCGAAATACATAATCACAGACAGAACAATACATTTTGATAGGCAGCAAGTGATTTTTCGAATAAAGCTCCACAGTTACTAAAATATTACCATTTATTTTGTTTTGAATAAATTATATTAATGATATATGATAATAATGATAATGACGATAGTGGTAATGACTGTAATAATGATCATGATAATGAAAATAAAATAATAATGATATTAGTAATAATACAAATGGTAGCAATAATGATAATGACAATAATTATCATTATCACCATTATCATTTATATCATTAAAACTATAGTAAAATAAATAATTAGTATAATTATGAATAGTTTTTCTTTCTAGAACCAGTTTGCTTCTTCAAACCCATCGGGTATGAAGAAATTTCTAGTTACATCTACTAACGAAATATAGCACGAAAAGTCGACGTACTTAATGAATAAGTGCCATTTTTTCCGGTGGCAATTAGGGTGTCTCGCGACACGACGCGACACCAAAAGCTGTCTTGTCATCGGAGGCGAGACTGGCCTATAAGCTCCGCCCATTCCTGTGACGTAATAGGAATGGCCGCGGTTGACGGCTTGCTATTTTACTGCACTGGCTACTTTTCCGACAGGTACACAGTATTTTCGAATATCAAATCCAAGAGGGCTTTTGATATCATACGGTGGGTACGAATATGCATGAAATATCCGAAGTAGGAGGAATGCATTGGCAACTCGATAAATGTTTACCGCCTGCTCGATTCCTGTCGAAATAGTTAACACAGGCCGGGCCACTCCAGAGAAAAGGCCCGGGTGAGGCATGACCGCAAACCTAACTGAACTGAACTGAATCGATTCCTGTCGCGTGAAAGGTGTCACGTTTCCCGTAACCGCTGGAAAAGATGGCAAAGAGCAAATCATCATTATGATCACTGTCAGTGTCTCTGCCATTATCATTGTCATTGTTCTTATTATTATCCTTTATTGTTATTATATTTGTGTTATCATTTACAATTAAAATGCTCAACACCACCACTGTATAAATAATTTTAACAATAATGTAGAAGTCAATTAAGTAACTCATACAAATGCAGTAATGTATTTGTTTTTAGGACAATTAAGTTAAAACCCATGTTTCCAGGGGCGTGTCCAGAGAATTTTCCGGTGGGGGGGCACAGGGGGTAACAACAATAACTCTGGGGGCCGCCCAAAAATAACAAAAATTAAGGCTGCCCACTTCAATATTTATATTGTACAGTTACACATTATTTGTTCTTATCTTGCTTTTCTTGGCCACATTAAATCTGCTGGGTTCACTTTAGCCAAGTGGAAGGCTAACACACAAAACACTATGATGTTTGCTGTACAGTTAGTCAAGCTCCGTACATTGAACATAGCAGTGTTCTTCTGTGTAGTAATAACTTTAATTCAGCACCACTTAAATTCTTACAATATTTTATAATAAAGAGACAAATACAATAAAAATATAAAATAAAATTTAAAATATAATACAAATCTTAGTGTTCTGTGCAGTTATCAGTTTTAATAATACTAAGCATATTCATCTCAATGAAATTGAGAACAGCAACAATATCTTATACTTCAGTATACATCAGTAGTGTTCTGCTTTGTACAGTAAACATGAGTGCAGTGTACAATTATCAGTTTTAAGCACCTCTTAAATTTTCACACGGTGCAGCGTCAGTAAAGAACTTAACGCAATGATTGACATTACAAGGACCATTGGGGGGGGGGGGGCACACGGGGTGGCCAATCAGATTGCAAGGGGGGACGGGAGGCCCCCATGCCACCGCCTCTGCATATTTCTAGCATGTGATGTAACATCAGAAGTAGGCCATTCAAATCTCAATTACCATTATGGTCCTATTATCTTTTAGCATGGTTTTGTTGAAGCAGAACGACACTTTGTCTCGATGGGTTTTCGTACGCCCGACAGCGCTGATGCTTCGCCCAGAAGATTTGAAATAAGGCATCTTTTCCGGTGGCAATTAGGGTGTCGCGAAACGCAAGGTCTATATAAGTACTTATATTGACCTTGGCGAAACGCTCCGCGACACCTATCACGAGACACAAAGTGTTTCATGATCGGAAGCGAGACAGGCCTCTAAGCTCCGCCCATTTCTGTGACGTAATGGGAATGGCCGCGCTTGACGGCTTGCTATTTTACTGTACTGGTTATTTTCCAACAGGTAAACAGTATTTTGGAATATGATATCCAAGATGGCTTTTGATATCTTATGGTGGGTAGTGCGGTGTTATAGATATCCAATATAAGTACGAATATGTATGAAATATCCAAAGTAGGAGGAATGCATCTGGCAACTCATTTAAAGTCTGCTCGATTCCTGTCGCGCAAGAGGTGTCGCGTTTCCCGTAACAACCGGAAAAGATGCATATAATTTAAATTATATAGCGGTGCAGATTTTTTTTACCAACTCATATTATGGAATGTTATTATATATGTTACCCATATATACATTGAAATTAAACAAATCTTGTACAAATCACCTATGAATAATATACAAAATGTTAATACTGCTGCTATTACAGAAATAAATTCGGTATGTTCACGTTTATTTCCTGAGTCTTCATTTCCCATTGATAATCATGGTAATCAAGGACTTTTTTTAATGCAAATTGCTTCACAGATAACCACTATAGCACGACGGAAAGAGGATATATTTGTATGAACAGTTTTTCGAAGGATATTTTGCTCAATGATCGTCGTGGAAAAGTATTGTCCTTGAGGGAATGACATTTTATTGTACTGCATTCATTCCCTTTTACCGATGCGGTGCACTTGATAAGTTGGTGATTCTGAACTGTTATCATGATGAGTGACGACAGTTTAACAGGTGATGTGTTCACTGAAATATAATGATGCTGTTTTGGACGCATTTAACCAGTCATAACTAACCTAGAAGTGCTCTTCTTTTCTATAAGAAAAGAAAAAGAAAACGGACAATTTACTAAACTTAGATGCTCTTATAAATGTTATTGAATTCGGTATTCCTGTAACTCAACGGAATTATACATTACAGCCTGTCATATTGCTCGAAAATAATAATATGACTCATAATCTACACCGATTATTTAATCAAATGACTCTAACAGCCCAACAGATAGTTCAAATAATAAAAATCATGCAGCACTTTGATACTGATTTGATTGTATTATGAGTGAACATTAATATGCTTATACTTAAAGAAAAATGATCAATAAGATAGATAATAAAACAGCGCAGGTGTACATATGACTACATCTGCAGACAAGCAAGCGAAGATGCGTCAGAGTATAAATATATACATATAACGATATCCATTTGCTTATTCATTTTCATATAAGAATGACATGCATCTATAAAAATGTTTGAATATCGAACAAATGGTAAAGGTTAAAGGTAACAGCGAATTCCGATATTCCTAGGTACTCTATGCAAATGGTATTATAATTATTCATAGCCAAACCTTTTTCATATAAAGAATTAGTTGTCTCGTGTTATCCTCATTTTCATCTGGTATCATCGTTACGGAAATTATATTTATGTACATTGACTATACGTCGCCATTAGAGATGCGGCGCGGAGTTTGAATTACAATCAATTTTGCAAAAATAATAATGCTTTATATTATAATACTTTGTTTACTGAAAGTCAGAAAGTTGTAATTCCATTCGTTTTACTCTCTTCAATATCCAGACTTGCCATACAAGTGAGTTTAACTACAATAATGAAATTACAACAGTGCATTTGTCTCTTCAAAACTAGCATTTTCATCTAAGGAACGCATCCTCGTGTTTAAAAGAAATAGGTGCACAACACTATCTGCAAAGCTTGTAAATATCCAAACGCGATTATTCAACTTTAATAAATGAAAATATCCTAAACTCAAAAAGTGAATACAGTGAAGTGTTTGAATCCATTTTCAAGCGGGTCTTAACAATGTCTTTTTTATATTTCCATATTTTTAATGAGTCATCTATATTTTTACAAACAAGGTGATATACAAATAAAAGTCTATCAAAGTAACTAAAAAACACAAACAAATGTGGATAAATTCGCCTAGCGCACCCGAACGCGGTGAAACAGAGCTCCGGCGCCTCTAAGATTGTTGGAACCGTCAGTACACAATGTCATGGCGGTGCGCGCAGATGTACTGAGATTGGTGTGTTAAAATGTAGAAATTACTGTGGTTTCTAGTGCGTTGCCGAGGATAATTACTATTTTTAGTAGTACTTCAGTGCAGTAGCTCCACCACCATGGCATCAGAAAGGTAAGTATCGAGGCATGAGACAAGTAAAATGGGCAAAGTTTGGGTTTCGAGTTCTGGTGGTTCAGGCGGGGCAGTGTTTCCACGTTCAAACCTCTTTGGCGGCTGGCACTGTGTCATGACCTGGCGTCCCCGGCCACTTCACACGACGGGGGAACGTCTACACGGCCTTTAAAACACGGGCAAAGATGGGTCGGAAAGTAGACGAGGTCCTGGTCAGTAGGAAGACACGTAATCACCTTGCACATTTTGTTAGGAGGCGGAGGAGGCTGTCTGTCTGGAAGGATGCTGGGCTGGAGATGGCACTGTGTGAGGATATCCCACACTCCCTGTGCTTTAATGACACGCTTATAGTAGCGGCTGTGAGGTACTTTGAGTCAGGAGCATTCTCATATATAGCTGTTCACGGACACCTTTTGTTTTTTTCTAAAGTTTACAAAAGATTTCTGAGTAGGAGTACATATGTCTATGTTTACACTTTATTTAATAACTTGAATATTTTTTTCTTGAAAGTAATCTTTTTGTGTACTAGTAAGATACCAGTGAAGCAGTAGGTTTTGTATGTTATGTGGTGGGAACAACTCATGACAGGTCTGAAATTACCGATTATTGAAATGGAAATGGTGTTGTATCTCTAACTGATAGATTGCAAAAACATTTGTAAAGAACATGTGGAAACCCAGAGATTCTCAGTTCATGAAATATTGACCTTAATTTGGCTGTAATTGATTTTCAGAATATGAAAAAGATATCTTTTCATTCAGAACTACCCTGGTTATTCTTTTGTATCATGACAAATCATTAAATTCTAGATCATTTGGTTTTAGAAATATAGTCTTGCCTTTACAAGTGGGTTATTCCATAGCCCAGTTATAAATATTGACTGCTTGTGGGATGTTGAAGGAGAAAGGGAAGCGTGAGCTTTACAGGGATAAAGATTCCGTAGCTTTCTAATTTTAATTCACAGATTTTATGGTTTAATATCTGATTTCACAAATGCTGTAATTCATTTCAATATCATTTACCCAGAGAATCAATTTTTATATGTGGAATTTTAAAGATAT
>NC_091569.1:17551394-17563894 GCF_042767895.1 Penaeus vannamei | reverse complement strand
GCTTTGCGTGTGCGTTTTATTTCGATGACACCATCCTCGATTCCTCCCTTGTTCTTACCTCAGGTGGCGAGGGCGAACAGGCAGGCGTGAGAGAGAAACATTGCTATTGTTGTTTTACGGTATATGTTTAATATTATTTGCCTTGCCGTAAAAAAACGGCTTGCAAAGGGAGATGCTGTGTTTCCGTAGGCTTATCCCCTGTGCAACGTAGCTGAACAGGACCATTTCCTTAAGCCGCCTTATTGGACAGATGATTTACTACTGGTTGACTGGCGTCGAGGGCGAGTGGACGCTTCAGATTAAGGCTAAGCTGCGGGTCTGCAGCACATGGAAAAGGAAAAAATAGACACTGGATCTTACAGTATCATTTAAACATAGAAGCTGTATATGCCCCCCTTCCACACAGACATATATCCATGGGCTACACTCAAACCCACCTAGTACGAAATTACAGTGTCATTAATTTGAAGGATCTCAGGTGCAGCACTTCCTTGCAAAATGTTGAGATCACATTTCTGCTTCCCCTTGAAGCATCTGGTCGGTCCACTAGGACATCCCAGGAGGGGAGTGGGTGTGACTCCAGAGAGTCGTTGCTTGTCTTTGAGTTCCATTTCTCGCGAAAGGACGAACTTTCTGAGCATATTATTCCAAGTTTTTACCTTATTGGTTTTCGGCTGGCGTTTTTGGGTCTTCGTTCACAGTGTGCTACAAGAGCTCGTGCTTGCATGGTTGCTGAGTAGTGTTGGTTTTAGCAATCTCCCTGTTGTTGTTGCGCTTTGTTATTTAGAATGAAAATAAGTTTACTATAAGAGTTGACGAAGATTATATAGAGAGGTTTATTATAATTTATTCAAGCTGCCAATGTGTCCCCTATTTTATGTTTTTAAAAGTGTGAGTGCAATACTCATATAATAGCTTTGCAAGAAGAAAGCTCCATTAGGTTGCTATGATGATCATAGACGATAGTCCCCAAGATGACCACACACCAATGGGATCGAAATCCGAACATGCTAATCAGTTTAACTTGTCCGACACGTTAATCAGTCGACCATTTCTAACATCCTGTTCAGATAAGCAATTCAGCACTGACCAGAGCAGTTCAAACAAACTGATGAGTCGAACAGTTGTTACATACTGATCAGATACTCCGGTTCAGCATACCAAACAGTGGGATAAGGCCACTGAACCGATCAGATAAACTAGTTTAGCAGCTGATCAGAGAAACAAACCGCACGGACTAATTGCACAAAGAAGCCCAACTCGCTAATGTTATGATCAAAGTACCAGTGATGGGATTTACACTTGCTGTCGGTCTACATTGCCAGAGATTTAGACGAGACACTCCAGTTTCAATTTTATGTTGAAATTATTTCGTTTAATTACGAGATCTGAGTAAATGCTGTAGATATGTTAAATATTTGTCGCCATATATACAGCTTGAAGGCGTTACAAGGATCGGTAACAAGAGGTTCTGGCATTCATAGAAAACATACAACGGAGTAGAGTCGCTGATAAAGTGAAGGCCAGCGGTTCGCTTGTGTTGACAGCTCTCTCTCTCTCTCTCTCTCTCTCTCTCTCTCTCTCTCTCTCTCTCTCTCTCTCTCTCTCTCTCTCTCTCTCTCTCTCTCTCTCTCTCTCTCAGTCTCTGTCACTCTCTCACTCTCTCACTCTCTCTCTCTCTCTCTCTCTCTCTCTCTCTCTCTCTCTCTCTCTCTCTCTCTCTCTCTCTCTCTCTCTCTCTCTCTCTCTCTCAATCATCAATCAATCAGTCAGTCAGTTTGTGTCTCTCTTCCCCCCTACCCTTCACTTCTCCATTCATTATATATCATTTTCACTTGTTGTGTATCTATATATCATTTTTTTCATTTTCACTTGGTCTGTATCTATATATCATTTTTTTCTGTTTACATCTGTTTACACACTAATGCACATGCACGGCAAAAAATACTTAAAATGTAATCATGTGCTTCTTGCCTGTGGGCCGGAAAGAAGTAGCTAGTAATCAAAGAACGCCGGAGTGAGCATTCGTTGAAAGGATGTCAACACTGGCTTCGCTTCCTTGATCGATACAGAACTCCAGGATTTCCTTTTCCCCTTTTCGCGGCGTTTAATTTTTCGAGGGCAATAATAATGCGGTCTTTTTAGTTATTGCCGATATTGATTGACGGTAATGGTATGACGATTATTTTTTTGTAATGATATTATTGTTTTTGTTGTTATTGTTGCTGTTATTATTATTATTGTTGTTGGTTTTGTTGTCATTATTATTATTACTGTTGTTATCATCATGTTATTTTGATAACTGTGCTACTCTTATTATTTTTCTTAGTTGGTCTTAATTATTACTACCAACATCACTATACCACTACCATACCACCACCACTACCACAATTATCACCACCACTCGTGTTCTCGCACTGTTAATGTCAGCATATTTTTTTATTTCTTCGTTTGTGTTAACATTGATTTCGTGATGATTATGACATTACTAATGGTAATGATAAACATTATTCTTATTCCAGTTAGGCACTTATCATCATCAGAATTTTTGCATTCTTTCCGTTTCTACTGATGTTATTATGTCTTCGTTAGGCATTGGGCTTCACTGGTGTTGGCGACGGACTGGGCGTGGCTTACGGGGTTGATGGGCGTCATCTCTTGAATAATTAATGTCCACAGACCGGAAATTTATTCACTCAGTTCTGTTACGTCCTAGCATTCGTTTGGAATGGGGCGTGTTTTTGTTGCGACAGGATTGGGGATTAGCATTGTTATGGGGAATAGGTTTTTGTCGTGCTGTTTCGATGTGGAATATGGAGGCGGGGGCGAGGGCTTTAGTCGAGGGTGAAATTAAGGATAGGGGGAGGGCGAGAGAGAGAGAGGGAGGACGAGGAGGAGTGTTGGATAAAGGGGGAGAAAACGACAGAGTAAGGAAAACGTAATGGCACGCGTACGAATTTATTTGACCTGAGGGAAGAGATCGCGTAGAATAGGGCCTAAGTGATTAAACGGGTGAACTGCGCACGCTTTGCAGTGATATGAATATGCTCCTGTATCCAAAATTGTCCTGATCTACCGAGGCCAACGAGAGACACGAGGATATGGACGGAAATGGGCAGAGAGAGAGAGAGAGAGAGAGAGAGAGAGAGAGAGAGAGAGAGAGAGAGAGAGAGAGAGAGAGAGAAAGAAAGAAACAGAATTTGGCAGGGAGAGACAGACGGACAGACATGGATATGATATGGGCAAGGGGGAGACATAGAGACAGACATTGATATGGACAAATTAAGGGCAGAAAGAGAGAGAGACACAGGCAAGCAGAGAAAGAGACAACGGCCGAAAGAGACATGAGTCAATGATAAAGAGCGTAGGGGCTGACAGACAGACAGACAGTCAGACAGACAGAGACAGAGAGGAGGTTAGGTTGAGGCGGAGAAGTGATCCTATTGGGATTAGAAGGGTTGAGGCCGTATTTAGGGAAGAGTCGTATGGCGCGGGTTAAGGTAAGGGGAGGGCGGGCGTGGTGCGCCATGAGCGAGAGGGGGAGACTGATGGTTATACCTGGCTGATAGATGGAAACTGGAGATGGGTCGAGGCGGGGGCACTTACCAGTGCTGGTACCTTGTGGGTACATCTGCGGCTGTGTGTGTTGGAGTTCGTGTTAAAGAGCGCACTAGCGGGAAAGGTCGCGTGTGCTTTTTAATTTTAGTTAGCAGTGATAACGCTTACCCAGCGAAGGTTCAAGTTCGGTGTTATTGCCCAAGAGGTGTGTACTGGTTAACATGTGGACGGACAGGGATGTCCGGATGGCGTTGGCAGTGTATTGGGTTCCTGTTATCACAAAATACGACAGGTAGCGCGGCGTGCGAATTAGGCCCACGGGAGATTCATGGTCGGGGCAGCCGGACAGAAGTAGATGGGGAGATGAGGACGAAGATAAATTGTCCGCGAGCACTTTAACGCCTAGATAAAGGTAATTATCTTCTTCCCACATCGAGTTAGATTGACCATTGGCCACACAATCGTTTCAGCTTCGTTCGAGAAACCAGTTAATTTCCAAAGAAAGGAACTTCAAGGTTAATGTTTATCCGTTGGAGCTTTTAGTGAAACGGCTTCTCCCATTGTGTTTTCTTCGTAGCTTTTCTACGTTTAGGTATCAGTTCCTTTTCTTCCCCATTATTATCGCCCCCTCATTTTCCGTTTCCCTCCACCTCTCCTCCCTTTCCGCTCTCCATCCCCTTCTCTCTCTGTCTTTCATCACTTCTCTTCCTTTAGTTGATTTCAGGGTCACGCAGGCAACCATGAAGTTCAATGGACTGGTGATGCGAGTATGCTTTCGCGCGGTGTACGTCAGGCTATTTGTAGTTCGGCGCCATTTTTTCACACAGCTTGATTCACATTCGTCATGAAATGGTCGTTTGGGTCTCTCCTCCCCTTGCCATTGCTTATGCTAAATATATACGTCCCGGTCTGTGATTTTTAATATGTGACGGGGATGGGTGAGGGAGGGAGTAGGGGGAGGGGTTAAATTCTGTGTGTGTGTGTGTGTGTGTGTGTGTGTGTGTGTGTGTGTGTGTGTGTGTGTGTGTGTGTGTGTGTGTGTGTGTGTGTGTGTGTGTGTGTGTGAGAGAGAGAGAGAGAGAGAGAGAGAGAGAGAGAGGGAGGGAGGGAGGGAGGGAGGGAGGGAGGGAGGGAGAGAGTGAGTGAGTGAGTAAATCGAGTCAAAGAGAGGTGTGACGATGCAGATAGGAGTTTCCCTGTTCATACTTCGGGATTTGTTCCCAATTTGCTGCCAGTATCTAAGATACTGCTCAGCATCTCACACCTCCGTCATGCTGTTCGTATGTGCAGCACTTCATAACCGATTGATTTGAAGGACATACATATATTTTGGCGCCGTGTTTGATCATTTTGTCAGTTACATACAACTTCAAAAGTAAGTGCGCTAGGAAATTGGAGAACGCACCTGGTGCGAGGCCTATAGTCACCATACCTCGGCTTTTGTGCCTCTCTTTCGGCATCGGACCGTAACTGACTCCCTCTCCCTCTCGGGTATTAACGTGCGACAAATCCGGGGCTCGTGACCAACAATCCGTGGGCGAGCCGCTCCCCCGTATTGGTTACCACACTGGCATCAGGTAAAGGGCCCGCTTGATCTGGATTGGGGTAGTCATGTGGCATTGGAGGCCGGGTTGCCGCGGGGGTTTTGCCAGGAGATTACGGGGAACGCATGTGTTCATGGCTAGTCCTATGTAGGCTGTTGCGTGTGGTCTCGATCTTATGTCTTTATTGTTTTTTTGTTTTTTTTTTCTGGCATCATCATCAGTAAAATAGAAATAGGAACAAATACTACCGGTAAGAACAACCAAACCAGTAATGAACTCGTTTATATCTTCCTTATAATGATCACCACTTCCATCACAATCGTCATGTTTATAATGACCATTGTAAACACGTAAACATCCTCCACATAAGCGCGAGTAATAACACGTCCCTTCCTTCGCCGCCACCGCCAGCAGCACCACTTTACTCGGCACACAGCACAGGCCGTTGCCCCAAACTTTGTCTCAGTCCGTATTTTCCTTTCCCCCGTTTTAGTGTGTATTATTTCCTGTTACTTATTTCTGTCCCTGCCCCATTTTCCCCGAGGTATGGCAGATATATACTGAATGACTCGTACGACAGACTTTTTATGGCTACAGTTTCAGTTTGTTCCTTTTGTGTGAGAGTCCGACGTAAGGCCGTCATCTGTTCTTTCCACAAAAACAGATTTATTTGTGTTTTCGCATGCGTAGAGGCAACATTGTTAACAGCAGGAATTTTACTCTTTTTTCTCGCAACTGTTTTCTCCTATCTTCAGTTTCCTCCCTCCGGACATTTTCTGGCTTACACTTTGTCCATTGACTTCCCTTCCTCGTGCTTTCCCTTCCATCCGTCCCGAGTCACGGTGGCATCCAACCCCATCCATCTCTCGTCCCACGCCTCCCCCTCCCTCCTCCCTTCCCATCCTTCTCTCTGGCTCTCCCTGTTCGGTCTCCTCGCGTGTCGTGTTACCAAGTTATTTTTCTTCTTTGTGCACTTACTTTCTCTCGTTTTCGTCTTCAATAAGGTGATTTTTACAACAAGGACCCCACATCGGGCGTCACCCTGGCGACTCTTATCGGGGGCCCCGTCTTTCCTCGCGCGAGCCCGAGAAGCAGCGTCGTTATCTTCTTTCTCTCTTTGTTTGATCCCATGCTGCTAAATTTGGCGTCGTGGCCTGCGATGGTCGTCCCAAGATGGCAGTCAGGTGGCCCCGCTCGGATTGCTGTGCATCTCTTCGACCTGCCCTTATCTACCCGAGGCAGAATTTCACAGCGCCGTTAATTAGTATCGCTTCCGTTAATGGTCGCGTCCTCTGCAATCTCCTAGACATCGACGTGACCAAGCAGCCGGGATGGTCGTCTCTCTCTCCCTTCTCCCCTAAATCTCTCTCTCTCTCTCTCTCTCTCTCTCTCTCTCTCTCTCTCTCTCTCTCTCTCTCTCTCTCTCCTCCCTCCCTCCCTCCTCCCTCCCTCCCTCTCTCTCTCTCTCTCTCTCTCTCTCTCTCTCTCTCTCTCTCTCTCTCCTCTCTCCCTCCCTCCCTCCCTCCCTCCTCTCTCTCTCTCTCTCTCTCTCTCTCTCTCTCTCTCTCCCCCTCTCTCTCTCTCTCTCTCTCTCTCTCCCTCTCCCTCTCTCTCTCTCTCTCCCTCTCCTCCCCCTTCTCTCCCTTCCCTCCTCCTCTCCCTCTCTCTCTCTCTCCTCTTTCTTCTCCTCCCTCTCTCTCTCCTCTCCTCTCTTCCTCCCTCTCTCTCCCTCTCCTCCCTCTCTCTCCTCCCTCTCTCTCTCTCTCTCTCTCTCTCTCTCTCTCTCTCTCTCTCTCTCTCTCTCTCTCTCTCTCTCTCTCTCTCTCTCTCTCTCTCTCTCTCTCTCTCCTTCTCCCTCCTCCCTCTCTCTCTCTCTCTCTCTCTCTCTCTCACTCTCTCTCTCTCTCTCTCTCTCTCTCTCTCTCTCTCTCTCTCTCTCTCCCTCCCTCCCTCTCCCCCCTCCCTCCTCCCCCTCCCTCCCTCCCTCTCCTCCCTCCCTCCTCCCTCTCTCCCTCTCTGTCTCCCTCCCTCCCTCTCCCTCCTCTCCTCTCTCTTTCTCTCTCCCTTCCTCCCTCCCTGCCTCCCTCTCTCTCTCTCTCTCTTTCTCTTTCTCTCTCTCTCTGTCTCTCTCCCCCCTCTCCCTCCCTCCCCCCTCTCTCTCTCTCTCTCTCTCTCTCTCTCTCTCTCTCTCTCTCTCTCTCTCTCTCTCTCCCCTCCCTCCTCCCTCTCTCTCTCTCTCTCTCTCTCTCTCTCTCTCTCTCTCTCTCTCTCTCTCCATCTCTCTCTCTCCATCCCTCTCTCCCTCTCTCCATCCCTCTCTCTCCCCTCCCTCTCTCTCTCTCTCTCCCTCCCTCCCTTCCCTCCCTCCCTCTCCTCCCTCCTCCCTCCCTCCCTCCCTCCTTCCCCTCCCATCCCTTTTTCTCCTTTCCTCTCCTTTCTACCCTCCCTACCTCTCCACCTACCCACCCTCATTTTTGTATCTGTAATATGCGGCTTTAGATATAAAGCCAGACTTATATCATCACTGCAGACTGTGCAAGTCACCTCTCATAACTTTAATTAGCAAAATTTGCATGTGATCATCCTTTCCCTCTTCATTTTCTCTCCCATTTCCTCCCCCTTCTTCTTGCATCTTCCTTATTTCTTCCTCTTTCTCTTTTTCATTCTTGCTTTATCAACTTTCGGAGCATAATGCTCACAGAAAGGGCGACGGTAAGGTATCGAGATTAATCCTGAACTCTTTCATTTTTCATCATGGCAGCTGTAGTCCCACTTCTCGATCCCAATCTAGTTATATGCAGCTCACCCTGCGGTACCCCTTTCCTTTGCCACTCTATTTTCATCCCTTCTCCTGCCACTCTTATTACCAACTTCCCAGTCTCTCCCCCCCTCCCTCCCCTGGCACCTTTCTCACAACCCCTCTTGTTATATTTCGGACCACATATACTCGAAGGGATGATTGCTCTTGTTATGGGGTGTTCAAGACCCAATGGCACGAGAAGGTTGTCAAGGTGATTGAGATGGAGAGAGTGCTGGTGTTTCAAGGAAACCGGATTCTTCACAGCTATATTGTTTCATCTTTGTTTCGTTAAATCTGTTTATCGAGATTAGAAGGTTGCTCCCCCCCCCCTCCTCCCCCAATTATAATGCATACATTTTTCAAGTTTTATTTTATACTGGTAACCTTTCCTCTTTGGTGATTCATTGTAAACGGATTCCTCTTCACACAATGACTTGCTTGTTTGTATCTGCACATCGTCCGTCGGTTATACCCTGTAACGAATGTCAGCTGCCCGATAACTACTTGTATTCTAGTGACAGCAACACCGTGGCATGGCAGTTATGTCTGGAAAGAAAATTGTCATGTGAAGGGAGAGTGAAAGCCGCAAAGATTACAGCAGATAATGAGGGGCGTTGCTTGTAGAGGAATTGATCATCGAATTATCTTTATGGCGCCATCTTGACACGCACACTTGTTAGTGAGTTTGATGCTGCAACTGGTAGTGGGAATGGAATATAACTTCTACAGTTTGTTTTTATAAGCATGTATGGCTGTTGTTAGTAATGGAAATACAACATTTGAGATGTGCACTTTGATTCTCTCAGCATGTATAACCTATGATTATTGTTATCAAAACTTTTACCCACAATCTTTATCTTTAAGGCGTCACCGAATGAACTTGGAGACATGAACACTAGACATGATTAACCCTAATCGAAAATATATAGCCGGCGCGAAAATACGAAAATAAATCCGATAAGTTGTTCTGGGACAGCGAGAGAAGCTTATCTTCATATTTTCTATTCCCCGAAAAATAAGTCAGCTCTATAAGCTTGATCTTTGACCATCCACTCATGAACAATGGAATTATTACAACACCCGTAATCCTCTTTTCCTTGTCCGAGCGTGGCATCAGTGTGCGGGCGGCTGACAGATGACACCTCCGAGACCGTCTGTTGGCCAACCCTGACCCGGCTTGTGGCCTCACGCAAGAGTGCGTCTTGGTTATTGCTGCTCCTGCGTAGGTGGGGGGGGGAGTGGAATTATTGCATCCTCTATATATTCTGGGGTCCTGTTAAGAGACTGTGAATAATAGTGTTGTGAGGATTAACAGACGTTCAATTGCATTCATTTTTGTAGAACAAAGGTCGAGGTGGAAGCTACAGTGCTACACCGTATGTAATCTGCTACAAGATTCACTTCGTAGAAAGTTTCCAGCCCCCGCGGGCAATTAAGAGCTTGAACTTAAGAGCTAACTATATCCGGCTTTTGTTAAGCACAGTACTTACGTGTTAAGTATACCCCTGTTAGGTGATTTGCATTACGTGGGAGAGAAATTGATGTAACTATCAGTCGATTCGTCTTTCAGTCCCATCTCTTTTGCCGACGCCTTAGTGTTCCCCTCCTTCACATACAGATGCACACACGCATGAATAAACGCGTCTGTAATCTTCCGAGGAATCCCAGGGAAAACTGAGCCTTATGGTGTGTATCAATAAAGGTTATATTCAGCGAAGCGCATTGCTCCGGATTAAGTTTGCTGGGTGAGGAGTAGGAGGGGAAGGAAAAGAAGAAAAGAGAGAAGTAGAAGCAAGAGGAGGAGAAATAAAAGATGCTAATGATAATGATGATGATGATGATGATTAGCATTCATTATATTCCACCGTGCGGGAAGATGTCGAAGGTTGGTGAGAGTCGGGGGGGGGGGGGGGGGGGGAAGGGGATAGGCCTCTGGTAGAAGGATAATTGCGGATGGATTTCTTGCGGTTGCATCGTCCTTCCGGCGCACGTAACGCAGCAGTCTTGATTACCTCGACGTTCATTCACAGTCATTGATAATCACTTTACACTATTTTTTAGAATTTTCATTGATGGGGAGGATGGTAGGGTATGGTTTTAGAGGAGAATGGGAGAAGTAAGTAGTGTTGCAAGGTATTATATAATTTACAATAAAATGTGCTATTTTTTATGTCATTTGTTGAAATAGGTATCGTGTATATAATTAGTCCAAGATTGCTCATATCTGAGGCTGAGAAGACGATCACTAGAGGGGTGCCACGATAGACGATGAAGCTGTGGTGGTCGAAAAAGTGGTCCAAGTGGCCCTGTCGAAGGTGTTGATGCGCGACCCAACCTTTAGACCGCAGATTTACAAGTTAAATTATCTTTGTACACACGGGAGGTTCCTGTCCGAGGTGGTGTTAAGTAACTTTTTTATGGGTGTAGGAGCGGCGAGGAAGGGTAATCAAGGCAGGAAAGGAAGGGTTGAGCTCAGGAAGGAAGGCAGGGTTATGATCTTCCCAACGGGGGGAGTTGAGCGTGAGGAAGGGGAGGAGCTTCACCTCGGGAGAAAAGGGTCGAGTTGGTTCCTTTGGGTACATGACTCTTAATTGACCTCCTCGATGTGGGTGGGAATGGCCCACGAGGGGTGGTGGAAGTGTAACAGAAGAAAGTTCTAGGGATGTTGAGATTCATTTTCTCTCTGGCTATGACTGTCGGAGGTTCGGAAAGTCAGTTATCGGAGAATCAGTCAAGGCAGGGACCTGGTATGCTATTAGCAATGAGCATGACAGGCCAGGTGAAACGTGGTCATATTTCCACAGGCCTTGATTGCAAGTTCTCTTTATGTAAAATAATGATAAGCGATGATCACAAGTATTGGTGGGAGCAATCATAACTTCTGGCGATGAGGAAGAGATACTGCGTTGACAGCTGCCGAAGGATGACTGTTTGATTGGGGGGATCAGCCGATATAGCTAATGCCACGTGACTTAATATATCATAAGGACTTGATATGGCCTCGAACCCGCCCAGAACACGAAGCCAGCGCCAAGAGAGCAAGGGCCAAGCAGCTGCACGGAGTCTGGACGCGGTTTCAAGTGCTTTCAAAATAAGAATGCTTTTCAAACACTCCAAGGAAAGCACTGCACTTGCTGACTTAACTCTGAACTTTATCGGCCAGTCCGCGTATACTTTGGCTGAAGAGACTCATCTTTGTAACAATGCCTTAAAGATTTAATTTTGTCTGGATGAATATTATATAAAGTTATAGATATTGGTTATGTGATAACAATTGTAATAAATATAAATGTTTTTTTAAGACATAAGAAATGTTTGTGTTTACACGAGTATATATGATGTAGGTGTTGCTGATGGAAATTTTATCATTATTATGATGATAATTACTCTTGGGCAAAAAATGGGGCATAATAACACTAATTAGTAATGGTTATGGCTGTGATGGGAATGGGGAATATTAATGAAAATAATTAGTGTTGTTGTCATCGATTGTAGTGCGATAGCTCAGCTGCTGTTGCCATGTGAGCAAGCGCCCCCACACCGCACACGCACAGCCGCACACACGCCAAACCTGTGTGCATGTGACGGCGAGGAGTGTAGGCTAATGGCGGTGGCATGTGACGCCTCTGATTGCACCGATGAGCCCATCATTGCACCCGCCCGGCAATGCACTTGACGCGAGGACGAAGGGCGAACGAAAGGAGAAGATAGATGGAGGCGACGGAGAATTGGATAAATGTATTGAAGAAAAAGGTGGAGAGGGGGGAGACACAGGAAGGGGAATAAAGAAGAAATCGAGAGAAATGGATATTGAGTTTGAGATGAAAATGAACGATGCCCTAAAACGAAGGATGCGGAATAACCATGAAGTGAGGAAGACTTGGCGGCGATAATGGCCGCGTTATGTGTGAAAGAGTCTTTATTAAGCGTGGTGGAAATGATAGTTAGATATGGGCAATGGTATGTAGAATGTGATTGGAGGACTAAGCGGGGGCGGAGTAGAAATAAAGAAAGGAGGTGGAAGGGAGTAGAGACAGTATGGATCGATTCCCGGTTGATTACTCTTGGGCAACTTGATAGCAAGCTTTGGTGATATTTGGCGAAGGAAATGTGAAGAACGGAGAGAGGGATATGGAACATGGGAGAAATCTAAAAACAGCAAAAGAATATCGGGATATGTTTAAAGCGACTTTTGTTCGTAAATCCAGAAGTCAGTCGTGTACCTGTTCATGTGTTATAATAAAATATAGCTATTCGTCAATGGCTTCTCTCCTTTCACATTTCCGTTTTCTGCAACATCTATTTAGATGTGTTCTTACTTTCGATGCCGGGTCTCTCATCGTTGCCGTCATTTTCACCTCCGCCCCTGCTCTGTCGCCCTCAGGTCAGACTCATTGGATCCCGGCGCCTGTTTGGCCATGTGATTGGTTGATAAGTTTGTGTACTTGGGTGACTCGGTGTGCGTGCGACCGCGCGTCGGGATGTCGCAACGCCAGGGGCCGTCCTTCGCTGTTTTCGAGCACCTCTGCGCTCGTGTACGTGACGGAGGAACAAGTTGCGACTACTTTGATGGTGGTCGAGGGCTGTTGTGGCTATTT
>NC_091569.1:17543894-17546394 GCF_042767895.1 Penaeus vannamei | reverse complement strand
ATGCGGTGCAGTGATACATTAAACAGACTTGATTCTTTTTAAGGAATCTCTCTTTTGGCGATGCGATGAACATGAAATCAGCATCAACCTTTTCATGTAGTCCCTTATAGTATTGTAATGAACGTAAACTCAACATTTCCTTTTCCTGTAATCATGTTGACATATTGTTGAGCATGATCTTGTACATTTCGCTTGCATTTAGTTTCATTTTGGCATTAACGCCTCTCTTTTTATGTAATCCCATTTTGGCACTATGATGAACATGACCTTATCACATCGCTTTTCATGCCATCCGCCTTTGTATTTTAAGTGTCTCGCACACGCTGTCAAAGGAGCGGTCGTAAAAGCTTGCTGTGTACGTACTAATGTGTTTCTTTTTTATTTTCAGGTGAGCGCAGTTTGACGTGTTTGGCAGACCGAAGGACGTGCGAGTTCCTTTTGTGTGTGGTAAGTACACCAACTCAGACCTTGAATGGCGCTCGGCGAGGGAGAGGGGGGTGAGTGGTGGTGGAGGGTAGGGGGCGCGAAGAGACCCTGCCCATGGGAACACCTCGACGTTATCTCCCGGTTCGGTCGAGAATAGGTCGTCGATCCGCTCATTTACTAGCTGTCAGCTGGCGCCGACCGGGAAGTTCGAGTATGTGTTCGCAGCTGGATACTCTCACGTGGAATCTGCGGAGGGCCGAGCAGCGCCGTGTAGATGTCAGGGCGCGTGTCCAACACCCGCCCCGTCGCTCATCGGGAAACCTTTCCCCCGAACGACGCGGGAGAGATGGGACTCTCCTGCTTTAGGTGCGGTTGGTTCGATCACTGATTGGGACGTGAGTGGCTTTACATGTATCAAGATGTGATTTGTCTCTTTTTGGCGCAACGCTAGTTCATGTTGGAAGTAATTACGTTTGACCAGCAAGATGGGGAAACCTAGTACCTTGAGGGGGCAGTGTGAGCACAATGAATTAGATCCATAAATATTTTTCAGTTTTCTTCACGCCCATTCGCACCTGTCATTTCTTGAATCTGTAGGTGCATGTGCAAGGCAGGGAGGAAGAAAGACATTATGGCCTTTCTCAGAAGCATAGTTTTGTGACAGTCTGTTACGATGTTGGCACCAGTCACACGGCTCTGTTATGGAGCGAGTTGGTGCCGGACACGCCCATTTCCGTTCCTGCTGCCGGATGTGCTTAACTCATACACGTGTATGTGTTTGCGGTGTTGCAGATGCGCGCATGTTTGTGTTTGTGTGAGCATGCGTGCACACATGAATCAGAAATGCAATTTACAGTTTGGGTTCCATTTGCGTAAGACTAGACAGCCTGTTATCCATCTGAAGAGATCTGACGACGATATGTTCATTGAGACTAATTGGTTACAGTGTCGGGAGGAAGGCGAGAGTAGTAAAATGAAACTGATGGAGAGGGAGTTGAATAGGGGCGCGCGTGGGCAGAGGAAGGATGACGCCTAAGGTCTGCGGTACACGTGTTCATGGGAAGTAATGTAAGCTCTCTCTCTCTCTCTCTCTCTCTCTCTCTCTCTCTCTCTCTCTCTCTCTCTCTCTCTCTCTCTCTCTCTCTCTCTCTCTCTCTCTCTCTCTCTCTCTCTCTCTCTCTCTCATCTATCTCTATCTCTATCTCTATCTCTCTCCTCCTCCCTCCCTCCCTCCTTCCCTCCCTCTCTCCCTCTCGCTCTCTCTCTGTGTTTCCCCTCTCCTTCTCTTCTCCTCTCTCTTCCTTCCTTTCTTTGTTTATCACTTTTATGTATGTGCGTTTTTATGTGTCTTTATTTATCTTTGTCTCATCCCACTGACCCTTCCCTTTCCCGCTCCCCACCCCCTCCCTCTCCCTCTCCCTCGGTCCCATTCCAACGACAATGTATCAGGCTGGTTAATGGGATCATTCCTCCCCCTCTACCTTTTGTTTCTGCGAAGTGATTTACCTCCCCCCCACCACCACCACCCCTCCCCGTCTCCCCACTCTTCCCCTTCTTCCTTCCTTCCCTACGTATCCTAGGGTTCTTTGTCCGAGTGAAATTCCCCGACGACACTTTACTTCATGTTCCTCTCCTCTCTCCACTCTCCTTCCTCCCTTTCCCCCTCCTCCTCCCTACCTTCCCTTCCTCTCCCCGCCCCCCCCTTTCGTGATTCTCGCACCACATTGTCCTCGCCAATGCTCCTTCCTTTCATTCTCTTTCATCTCACACGCCCGTCCTCCCCACAAACCTTTCTCCTTTATCTTCCACTTTCGGGTCTGAAATTACCTACTTTTTTCTCCCTACTTACCTTCCTGTTTCCCCCAGTTCTCATCTTCGTTTTTTTTGTTTGCCCTTGGTCATGTTCACTGTCCCGATGGTTCTGTCCCACTTTTATCCTAAACATAGAGGTGACGTTACTTGTATCACCAGGTCACGATTTAATGTGGCCTTGATTTTTCCCATTTAATTTCATTTCAATTCATTTAATTTCCATCCACTGTCCTCTTGGTATTGGATGATCTTGGGTAAACAG
>NC_091569.1:17526394-17531394 GCF_042767895.1 Penaeus vannamei | reverse complement strand
GTTTAAGACAACGAAATTCTTGCGGTCGTTACATAGTTACTGATATCCAATAGAAGCTTATCTTTTGTTATCAGTGGTGATGTCTTGTTGGCATTATATGTTAAACCTGGTTATCATATCATAATACTTTTATCACAAGGTGTTAAAAGTATGGATTAAGTGATTGTTTTCTTTTTTGGTCGATATGTTACCAAATGATTAAAAATTATGTTCCATCATATTCCAATCACTTAACGTTTCCTAATATGTATTTAAGGCATTGTTTATTTAACGATATCGAAAATAAAGGTTACAATAATTGCGACGTTGATTTTGATGCGGATGAAAGCGGAGGTTTCGTTCATGCACGTCCCATACGTCATCCATGCGCAGTTTCAGGGCTTGGAAATGACCCAGTTAATGCATACGACCATGAGTCATGTCATTCACTGTACTCTTACTCACGCGAGAGATCAACGATATCAGACCGCTGTGTGAATGTAACCGTTCATTAGGTTTGATTTGATCTCCGTTTTCCATCCCACTGAAAGATATATTATCGTTTTTGCTACTAAGACTGTCCTTTCCGTGTATTACTTGGATCAGATGACGTGTCCGTGAACTCAGCTTTATTTTTTTTTTATTAACACTTGTATCGCACCAGGGTGAAAAGCCATGACATGAGGACCTTGTTAGGACCTTCATCGCCATCACATGACTGTGACCTGGTGATAGAGGGTCAGGAAAAGAATCGTTTACTACTTTTTACGGTGTTTCTCGATTGGGCTTCGCCATTTTGCGTATCCTTTATTTCAGTTGCCATTTTCGAACGATATGTAATGGCATGATTTCATGTTTCTGTAAACACTCACAAGTCCATTATTTATTCTGTCATGATCTAAGGAGAGCATAGAGAAATGTGAGGTAGGCGTGAGATGTACCACATCATTAAAAAATGCAGTGTTCACGGATTGCGACGCGTCTGGTTTCAATTTAGGAGACGTATTTATCTTTGAGAAATTACTTTGGGGCGCCGTGATGTAGGCGGGGGTTCGATAAGTCGCCGCATTAGAATGCAGGCGTACGTTAGTCCTTCCTTTGGTGTAGGCATCGGTACGAGTTTTTCGTGGCCGTTTGGCTGGGCATGAGAGGCATGAGAAGACAAGCGTGTGAATGTTTGCGAAGAGAAAATTGGATAAGCTGGATTACTATTGCAGCAGAGCCATCATTCTGTCCGTTTGTAATGTGAATGGGGTGGTGCATTCGCAAAATTACCAGTTAACTAGCGGCAAAGTGCTTGTGTAATTGAGTAATTGCACAAGTGTTTGAGAGAACGAGAATCACATCTCCCCCTCTCTTCTCCTTTTCGCCCCCCTCCCCTCCCTGCCCCTCATGACTCTCCCGGTTTGCTTGATCCTTTATGATGTTAATTTATTTACGCGATATTATGTCCAATTTTGTTTAATGTTGGAATCTGGGAAGGGCAAAGGGAGATGGAGTGAAAAGAGAGGAAACTGTGATCAAATTGAAACAGAAAAAAAAGATAGTGAGAGGAGGAAGAGATGGAAAACGAGGCACTCTGTGTGTGTGTGTGTGTGTGTGTGTGTGTGTGTGTGTGTGTGTGTGTGTGTGTGTGTGTGTGTGTGTGTGTGTGTGTGTGTGAGAGAGAGAGAGAGAGAGAGAGAGAGAGAGAGAGAGAGAGAGAGAGAGAGAGGGGGAGAGCGGCAAAGAGAGAGAGAGAGAGAGGGGGGGGGAGCGAAAGAGAGAGAGGAAGAAAAAAGAGAGAGAGAGAGAGAGAGAGAGAGAGAGAGAGAGAGAGAGAGAGAGAGAGAGAGAGAGAGAGAGAGAGAGAGAGAGAGAGAGAGAGAGAGAGAGAGAGAGAGGAAGAAAACAGAGAGAGAGAGAGAGATGACAAGAGAAATCGAAAGATAAGAGAGATATGAAGTAGTAGTGAGCGAGCGATCCGGAGAGGCAGTAAAAACGATTTAAGGGTGGTAAAGGAATTATCGCAATGTTGTTACAAGAATAATTTCGAAAGATCAAGAGACGCAATGATGTTTGTATTCATGATAAGGTTGTTGTGCAAGAGAGAAAGTGATATGGGTGATCATTAAGAAAGTTGGTGTTGCAGAGACGTTATGGTTGGTTAGAAGGAGAATGTATGTTGTGGTTCGCAGGGGCGGTTTTTTGGCAAGCGTGAGTGAGGTCATGTGTCGAAGAGTGATGAGGAGCAATAAGAGTGCGGTTTATGGCGGAAAGTGAGTGAAGGTGGGGACGTTTTGCACGCGCGAGACGGACCGGCGTAGAAACAGCATCGCGTGGAAAGGGGAGATGGGCCGGCGTAGAGACAGCATCGTGCGAAAACGAAATCAGGAGGGAGCATGTAATTTTGGAAAGGATGAAGAGTAAAGGAACCTCCGGTCACATCGGAAAGGGAGCTAAAAGAGGTGCGTAGACAAAAATGAATAAATGAAAAAAATGAAGAGCGATGAAAATAAGGCGACAGAAACGGAAGAGAAATGCGAGTGTAGATAAGGTTGGAATGCACGCTGGGGAGCACGAGGATGATACATAGAGTTTACCAGAATGAAGTTCCTCCCTAGCAACAAGCCGGCGGAGGAAGGGAAGGAAAGGGTAGGTGGGAGATGAAGGAGGAGGATGGAGGGAGAGGGCGAGGGGAGTGATGAAGAGGGAGGGAGGGAGAGAGGGAGGAGTGTACAAGGGATTCATTTATACCGTCTGCCCGTCTCCTGTTTTTGCAACCGTGGCGATTTACGTGTTTTGTTTATGCCACAAAAGATAAAATCCATCAGCGCAGATCGTATTTACCGGCCTTGCCGACGTGGCAGTTTTGTCCCAAGTTTTGTTTTGAATCAATGGCTTAATATGATCGCGGCGCCTGAGGCTAGAGCGTCGCACTCTCTCCCTCTCCTCGTGCTCTCTCTCTCCTCCATCTATGTCTCCTCTTTCTCTCACTGCCTGCGCCTCCTTGCTCTCCACCGTCCGGCCTTTTCTCTGCTCGGATAGTATCTACTCGTCCTTGATCCCCCGTCCCTGCACGCACGCACACACGCGCGCGCACGCACGCGCGCACACACACACGCGCACACACACACACACACACACACACACACACACACACACACACACACACACACACACACACACACACACACACACATATATATATAATATTCTGTATTCGTTCCTCGTCTCTCTTGTAGTAGATGTGGAGCTCAGCAATGTTTACTTTTAGCATTGTGTTACGCTCTGTATAAGCGCTAGTGTCTGTGTAGCGTAGTCATGTATCTGCTTGTGTTTATTTTCGATGAAATCGTGCATGGGCATCGCACAGCGTGTGCTTTATCTTGAGCACCATCCGATATTTCGCATATGGTGCACGATTTACAGACCTGCTATTCTCTCTCTTTCTCTTTTCTCCTCTCCTCCTCCCGAGTGAGAGTCTTGCCTGGCAGGGGGCACATAGAGGTACGTGAGAGCCGGGGGTGGGGAAGGGGGCCTTGGGGGGAGGGGGGAGTCGTGAGACGTTAGTCGCAGCCCGGTGATTACTGCGGTGCCGGAGATCCTGGGCGTGTCGGGGCGCTGACCCCACCCGTCATGCTGCCCACATCCGTCATGATGCCCACACTCGTCTTAGGGGAAACCTCATACACGTCCCGGTTTAACAAGGGGAAAGAAGCGGCCATTGAAGCCTCGGCGTTTAGTGAAGGTGTAGCGTGAGATCAGTCCAGGGGCTTTGGGGACTGAACCGGAGGAGTGCGATGGAGGGCTGAGTGGAGTGAGGGAGAGGGGGAGGGGGCGGGAGGGTTCCGGTGCAGTGGGTTGTGGAAGGATTATTGTTATGGTGATGTGGGGAGAGCGAAGAAAGAAGCGGCGGGGACGGAGTGAGGTGGGAAACGTGAGGGAGAGACACGTTGCTGGCGTTAAGAGGACAGAGGAGGTGCGGAGACAAGAAAAGTATCGCGAAGAAAATAGAGGAAAAAGAAGTCTCAAAGCGAAGCAGGAAAAAAGCACAATAGAACTAACTAGTAGGCGACAGAATAGCGAAAATGAATGAAAGGCGAAGATAGCCAACGTGGGAGGAGTGGAAGTGCAAGGGTTCAAATTATAAAGGAGCTGGCGTGTTCAGGGCGTTACATGGCGGAATCACATCCAAACAGTTGGCTCGTAATCCACGTTTAATTAAAAGAGCTTACAAACCTGTGGTAGATCTCGTGGTTGTATGCGCAGCCGATCATGAAAGACTTTTATTACTCACGGGATCGTCGGTGCGTGACATGCGTGGCACGAATGGCGGGATCACGTGGCTGCGCGACGGGAAGGCGGGAAGTAACCCTATGGAAGAGGTTAAGCCGCGTGACATCGCCAGCATCAGGAGTACCCGGGGGCGGCGACGGTGGAAGCGGAGGTGGAAATGGAGCTTGGTGGAGGTGGGAGAGGGGGAGGAAGAAGAACAGCTAAAGAGGAGCAAGTAGACTAGGAGGAGGGGAAGAAGGAGAAGCAGGAGGGTGTGGAGGGGAGCGGAGGAAAAAGGTGCGAAGTTGGGCGTGTGGGGAAGAAGGATGTGCAAGATCTTTTCCGGCGAAAGAGGGGACGGAGGGGGAAACCGAGAGGAGTTTTATGCAGGAGGGGAGGATGGATAGTCTGAGAGAGGGGGAGAATTACAAAGAAAAAGTTTCATCAAATGAGGGAAGTCGAAGCGGAGGGAGAACTTTAGGTTCGGGTTTTATTCTTAATCAGTTCAGAGTTGTGAAGGAGGCCGAGTGGAGGAAGGAATCGTTCGCGCTGAAATTGTGACTGTGATAAGAGGTCCGGATTTGCTTAGGTAGGGTACCTTACAGCCGGATCAAGTTGGTCAGTAAAGCGTCTAATGCCGATGAGCGGGGAAAGAAGTGGCAAGGAATAAAGGACTTGTTTCTCTCTTCCCGTCACCCTTGCTCCCTTCCAAGCCCCCTCCCCCCCCTCATTTGCCCTGCCGCCCTCCCAACTGGTATTGGTCA
>NC_091569.1:17518894-17521394 GCF_042767895.1 Penaeus vannamei | reverse complement strand
AACAATTATTCCAGTAATACTAACATAATTATATTGTTTCCTTAACTTACTTTTTACCGATATTTTATTTATGGTCATCATTAACACGGCCAGTGTTAATTTACAATCATTATCTTTTTGTTTAGAACAGCGAAAATAACAAATCAAACCGAGAGGCGATAAAGTAGGGGATAAGAGAGGAAATGTCTGTAACACGGTATCTTGCACGTGGCCGCCAGAGGTAATGCTCGTGTCACATCGGGCGTCTGCTGCATGTGGGCGTATTAGCATCGAGCTTTGACCTTGCCGTGACTGCTGTTTCGTATTCAGTTTTATTATATCCAGGGTGCGTGGCGGTGTTTGCGAAGGAAGTTCTTTTTCGGTTTTTATCTTTTCGCTTATCTTGCTTTTCTTTCTCGTCCTTTTTCCTTTCCGGCTCTCCTCCGTTTATCCTGTTTATTCCCTTTCTATCTGACCTCTCCGTTATATGCTTTTTGCATTATTCTATCTCCGTTATGCCCTTTCTTACCCCGTCTCTCCTTGTTATCTCAGTTTCTTTGCACATCCTCTCCACTTTCTTATCTTTCCATTTTCTTTCATTCTTTTCTTTCGTGGGAGTCAGAGTGGATTAATAGAGATTCATAGAAATAAAGAACAGTTTAAGAAGACAGATCAATAGACAAAGGCTGACAGAATCAGATAGTAAGACAGTGGGACAGACACACACGCTCTCTCTCTCTCTCTCTCTCTCTCTCTCTCTCTCTCTCTCTCTCTCTCTCTCTCTCTCTCTCTCTCTCTCTCTCTCTCCCTCTCTCTCTCTTCCTCTCTCTCTCTCACACACACTCACCACCACCACTTTCACTCACTCACTTCACTCACCACCACTCACTCACCCACTCACCACTCACTCACCACACACACACACACACACACACACACACACTCACATCACTCACTCACACACACACACTCACTCTGCACTCATCACTCATAACTCACTCATATCAACTCACTCACTCACTCACTCACTCACTCACTCACTCACACACACACACACACACACACACACACACACACACACACACACACACACACACACACACACACACACACACACACACACACACACACACACACACAGCGAAAGAAAGCGCCGAAGACGGGTGTAGGGAAGAGAGGCGCGGTTATGGTTATTGAATACCTGAGTGTGGCGATGCGGCGCTAGGAAGTGGCGTCCCTGGTGTACCGCAGTGAGGGGCTCCCCGAGATTATGTCCCTGCTCTCGTGGCGCAAACTGTGTGTGCGACTTAGTGGGAGAGGGGAGGATGCAGGGAGAAAGAGAGGGAGCGAGAGAGGGTGATGGAGATAGAGGTAATGAGGGGAGTGGAGAGGAAGAGGAAGAAGGAAGTGGGGAGAGGGGGAGAGTTAGAGAAAGAGAAAGAAGGAAGTGGAGAGAGGGGGAGAGTTAGAGAAAGAGAAAGAAGGAAGTGGAGAGAGGGGGAGAGTTAGATAAAGAGAAAGAATGACAGAGAGTTAGTGAGTGAGTGGCGGAGTTTAAAAGTGAATTAGAGAGAGAGAGAGAGAGAGAGAGAGAGAGAGAGAGAGAGAGAGAGAGAGAGAGAGAGAGAGAGAGAGAGAGAGAGAGAGAGAGAGAGAGAGAGAGAGAGAGAGACAGAGAGAGAGAGAGAGGTAAGAAAGAGTGGGAAGGGGAGAGGCGGAGACAGAGGCATAGGGAGGGACCGGGACAGGAACATGAGCAGACAAAGACAAACCCAGTGATAATGCTTTCCCATGTGTGTAGTTAAGTATGTAGCAAAAAATAACTTCCCCCATCCCCCAGCCCCCTCCCCCACTCCCCCAACCTTCGGCCGCGGCACCAGCGCTCCAAGACCTTTGACCTTAGAGGAAAGGGCTTGCGACGTCCCCGATGTCTCTGAAGATCCCGGGGCCGCGATGTTTTAATAACAGAGTAGAATGGACTTTGTTGTTTGTGCCTGTTTATAAGGGAGGCGACCTCGGCGGTACGGCTGCGGCAGTTGAGCAATTGAGAAGGCGGCCGCTTGGGCTGGGTGACTCAGCTGGAGCTCTGTCGTCGTCGTTTAGCTCGCCTTCAGGAGTGATTGTTTGTCGGGATGTTGGCTGTTTATATTCTTGACGGGCGATAAAGGTGAGGGGTGGGGACTTGTTTGATTTTATTTTTGATTTTTTTTTTCATTTTCGCTACTCTCTCTCTCTCTCTCTCTCTCTCTCTCTCTCTCTCTCTCTCTCTCTCTCTCTCTCTCTCTCTCTCTCTCTCTCTCCCCCTCTCTCTCTCTCTCTCTCTCTCTCTCTCTCTCTCTCTCTCTCTCTCTCTCTCTCTCTCTCTCTCTCTCTCTCTCTCTCTCTCTCTCTCTCTCTCTCTCTTGTCCGCTTTCTCGCTCCCTCCCCCTCCTTTCCCTTATTCAAACCCCCTTGCGTGTGTGTATTTGTCTGCTTGACTATATGTATATCTGTGTTTGTGTGTCTGTCTGTCTATCTGTGT
>NC_091569.1:17496394-17511394 GCF_042767895.1 Penaeus vannamei | reverse complement strand
CTCTCTCTCTCTCTCTCTCTCTCTCTCTCTCTCCATCTCTCTTTGTCTGCCTCTCTCCTTCTCTCTGTCTCTGTCTCCATCTCTCTCTGCCATCCCTCTGTTTCTCCTCTATCTCTCTCTGTCTCTCTATCTCTATCTCTATCTCTCTCTACATCTCCATTCTCTCTCAGCTCTCTCTCCCTCTCCTCTCCCTCATTCCCATGTCATTCCACGAATGCAGACACACGCGCACGCGCTCGAGAAATTTTCTTGCTAATATTTAAGCTGTTGTGTTTGTAATTAAATTCTTGTACTCATAGGATAAAAGTTGAAAGGCAAACACACTCAGACGCGGACATGAACATGGACATAAACAGAGACGGAGGACGATTGAAGGAGGGAGGGAAAGATGATGGCACATGATGGGCGGTGTCCGTGCTAGCGTGATGGTGGCGTTATGAGCTGGATATGATAGCTATGCGTGGTGGTAGAGAAGGTGGCGGTGGTGGTAGAGCGGGAGACAGGTATATGGTGGGCGGTGGTCGGTTTGCGTGGGGCGGGGCGGACAGGCGAGAGATATTTACACCTGGACACAAAAGGTCGGGCGACCGGTGACAGACGGTTTGTTACTAGTCAACAAAGTCACTCGGCCTTTTACCTTTTTTCTTTCTAAGATCGAACAGAATGTCTCTTTGGTATTCTTATAGATAGTTTGCGTGACGTCAGTTTAGTGAAGACGTTATTTAAAGTGGGAAGTACTAAAACGTACATGTAAATGTGTGTGTTTATGATACATATATATCCTGTACGCACATACATATATGCATACGGCACATACATATATGTATTTAGGCCTATGGAAGAGACTGTCACTAAGAAACCTAGTTTTTTTTCGTAAGATTATCTTCGACCGCACCCATCTTTCCATTCTGCTGTTCTCTCTCCATTGGTCAGCAAGTTCTGCGATCTAGAAGCTTTTACTCTGGACGTCTTAATAAAGAGGAATATGATTGTGAGCGTTTGTGTGTGTGTTTGTGTCCCGGATGTGAATGCTGTATCTTTCAAGGTCATTACGTATTTATTGCACATTGAGCTTAAGTATTAACGAGGCGTATTAATGTGCCTCGTGCTTTATGCGACGATAGCATTAACATTAATGGAATAAAACGTAACTGGAAGTATTCTGTGGTATTTCTGTTGCGTGACTTTAATTTTTAGAGCGGAACGTATTAAATGGGATTTTTGAAGCTGAAACCGAATTGTTTAATGTTATGTCGTTGTTTTTGTTTCTAAGAAATAAATGAACATGATTTTTTAACTGAAGGTTATTTAACATCTTTGCATTTGTTAAGTACTTTTTGTTATTAACATGTAATTAGTTACCATTGACAGAAAACTAGATTCATAGATATTCGTTTGTTTCCAAAAAAAGATAGTATCTAATCTCCTTTTCTCTCTTCCTCAGGTGTGTATCTTCTGGCAGTAGGTCGCCCTTTATGGCGAGCTATGGCAGTACGAGGAGAAGGCGGCGAAGGTTTGCATATTTACGTTATGGTGGGAAAGGAAAGATGGCGCCGTGCCCCATTTTTTCTTTTCTACCTTCCTCGAAATGTATGGGATAACTCCCAGCCAAGCCCGCCTTGCCGCCGCCGGGGCTGCACTAAAGACCCGCCACTTCCCCTCTTTCGGGAAGACGGGGGAGAAAAAGACTCGTAAGGTTATTGCAATTCAAAGGTCGAATGCTGGCGTGTTATTTGGGAAAGGAACGGTCTGGACGAAATTCTGCCTCACCACATTTTTTCCCTTTTTTCCCTTGAAGACTTGCGGTTATAATTTCGACAGGGCCACGAAGCTCATTAATCAAGTGAGGGAAGGAGTTTGCACGGTCTCTTTAATTGTCCCCCGAGAGACTGCCAGAGACTTGGGGAATTACGAAGGGGGAAGGGAAAGAGTGGGAGAGGCATTGCCAGCGGGGAGCACGAGTCTAGAAAGAGAGGCAGCGAGGGAAAGAGAGGCGGGGAGAGGAGAAGAAATAAATGGAATAGGACGAGGATTTAGAGAGAAGGACGAGTTGTTGGACAGGTAACTGCGGTTAGTCATATAGAATATTAGAATTAGAATGGCACTTAGAAATAGAGTGGATGGTGGAAATATAGATGTTGATTCTCGGGTGGACTAGATTTGTCTTGCTTTTCTAGCCGTATAGAGGCATGCAACCTAAAGTAAGAAAAAATACATTCAACGGAAACGGACTTGTTATTGCTCTAAAGGAAAACATGGCGAAATGCTTGATTTGAGGCTTTGGGAAAGGATTTGTTCAACTGTCAAAAATTTCCCTCGTCTATCATCTCTCGACGGGAAAGAAGCCAGTGCGGTAAGACCTGCGCGGTGGGGGTTGGATTTTGGGGGCCTTTTTACGCAGTTTCTCGTCAGAGGAATATTCAAGCCACGGAGGATAAAATTCCTGGAGAGAGAGAGAGAGAGAGAGAGGGAGAGGGAGAGGGAGAGGGAGAGGGAGAGGGAGAGGGAGAGGGAGAGGGAGAGAGAGAGAGAGAGAGAGAGAGAGAGAGAGAGAGAGAGAGAGAGAGAGAGAGAGGGGGGGGGGGTATGAGCTTGCGTGCACGCATACATATATTGAAATCATCGTATATTTCCGACCTCTCTTTCCCTGTAATGCTTAACACTGTCTCAGTAAAAGTGCACGTTCATAAAGGTGAAGATGACACTGATTTGACAATCATGTCTGCACAAAACATATTGTTTAAGTATTTTCCCCTGCGAAAAGTTGCTGATGCATGATAGAGCGAATTGTATTTACTCTTTAACCTCTGACTTTTTTAGGTTGGTATGGTAATGAGCCAGAGTGTGGAGTCGGTTTTGCTCTGGCCCAGACGCCAGATGCGTCCCAAGATACTATTAGCATAAGTAGATTTCCTTTTAGATAGTGTATTAACTTGTCTGACATCTGAGCGATGCATTGTGGTAACGTGTATGGGTTAGACGGCTACTGTCCGAAAACAATTTGAAAAGAAAAACTAGAAAAAATGTAACTAACCTTGACGGATATTTGAGGCCCGATAAGGCTCAGACCAACCTCCTTAGCGAGAGTAAAGTGGACATCACCTTATAAAGATTAAGACATTTGAACAGGTTTAAATTAGGATATTTAGGCAGTATGGATAAGGTGGAATGCTAGGGGTTAGAGCGAACCAACGTTGAAAGTGAAGGTTCTTTCGTTTTTTATAGATAATCTAAACGTCATTATAACATAGGTGGTTAAATTAGAACAGCGAAGAAGGTTGAACACCCTAATCAACGACGCTAAGCTATCCATAGTGCCTTGCGAGGTCCGTTTGACGCAATACATCACTAAATGTCGATTAAAGAATAAGTGATAAGAACAGCCTCTCTCAGAGAACATCAGTGCCATCGGTAATGATCCGTCATAAAGACGCAGAACTCTCAGCAGTGAGTATCATTTGAGAATCTTGTAAACAAAAAGCGTGCTGTGTGTTACGTCGGGGCTAGTTTGCCTACCGCCTTGCTTACACCCAGAATCCATGTAAAATGAGATTGGGTACAAAGACTTACGTACCCTTCTTTTAAAAAGTCTGGACGAAGGAGAATATATTCCACTTTATATGGTTCTGTCATAGTGTTATTTTAAAGTTCTGATTTATCGTGGACTTTGCAGTGCCGTTATTCGGTTCTACAGCAACAGTTTCCCAGTTTAAAAAATACGGTTTTGCACGAGAGACCTTCATAAAAAAATAATAGCTTAATGGGAACCGTAGTGTGTTTTCAACAGAGTTCAAAATATGAATCTTCAGCATGTTGACTCGCGTTATACTTCGACTGTGACATCATGGATGAGAGTGTTTGAGAAAAAATATTTGGAAATCTTTGTTCAGATATTGAATGTCATCATAGCCTGCAGGTGGCCATATTCTGTGATGTTTAGGAGAAGTGGAGAGGACAAAATCATGTTAGTAAGTAAAAATGACTGCAAGAACATCGTTTTCTGTAGAGTGTTTGGTTGTGCAAGTTGAAGGCGTGTCAGAGCGTGGTCTCTTTCAGCTGTGGTTTTCCCTAAAGCTGAGGTAGCGGACAGCCATAGTAAACGAGGGGAAGGGAATGGGAATAAGGGGATGGAAAGGAAATGGTTAAATGGAAGGGGAGGAGAACAGATAGAAAGAAGGTGATGGGAGGTCTGAGGGTAGAGACAGGAGGGATGGGGCAGTCGAAGGGGAGGAACTGGAGGGATGTTAGGAAGAAGAGAAAAGTGTCACTGTGAATTGGTTTTCCTGTCCACGCTTTCGTTCCTCGTCCACCACGTCCCCTCTCCCTCCGCCTCACCCTCTCCGGTCTTCCTCTTTACTCTTTCCCTTCACTTTCTCTTTTTACCCCCTTCTCCTTCGTTCTTACGCTTTTCCCTCTCCCTCCTTACCCCCCTCCTCACTCCCTCTTTACCTCCTCTTCCTTTCTTACCCTTTCTCTTCTCCCTTCTTACTCCCCCTCCTCCGTAGCTCCTTAAGCGCCTCCCTTGCCTCCCTCCCAACCCCCCCTCCTCCTACTCCTACTCCTCCTCCTCCTCCTCCTCCTCTCCTCCTCCTCCTCCCTCCTCCTCCTCCTCCTCCTCCTCCTCCTCCTCCTCCTCCTCCTCCTCCTCCTCCTCCTCCTCCTCCTCCTCCTCCTCCTCCTCATGTCAACCTCGCCCACCTTCACGTCCTCCGCATCCACCATGTCTCTCTCTGCTCTGTAATAGGGCGACGCAGATGTCACAGACAGGATGGTACGTGTCCTGAATCCGTAATGCGATTTGCGAAAATGTTTTCTTCTGGAGAATATCGTAATCCCGTAATCTGGTGATTAAAGCTTCTGGAATTTGATTTATGTTGTTGATATGTACATGTTTGGTGATAGTTTTGATGACACAGATCCAATTGCCTTATGCTGGAACGTGTAGCGAAACTTTCAGAAATGGTTGGAATCGATACAACCTTCGTCATTATTTCTTATCTGTCGCATGTCGTCAGTGCGGGCGTCATTCTCCTTCGCCATGAATTCCTCATTATTGGGCCTTGTGTGCGGATATTTATTGTTTGCGCACTCAGGGAAGAAGAGCCGCCGGCGGTGGCAAACGCGGCGCGTATAATGAGGCACCCTGCAGCCGCTGAAATGCCGCCGTCCGTGAGGTGCGCTGGAGTCCTTTGCGGGTTCTATAGAACTTGATTTCTAGGTGAATGGAAAAGGATGATAAGGCAAATGACTTGGATATACGGGAGAAAAGATTTGATACAGTTGCGGCAGTCGACTGGGGCCGTAAGGGAGGGAAAGGAGTAGTTTCGATGAGCGAGGCAGTGGAAGGAGCGATAATGGAATCTCGGCAGAGAGCTTGCTGAGTGGGTGAGCTGATTGCCACTATCATCGCCCCCCCCCCCCCACGCCACCTCGCCCCACTTGACACTCGGGTCGTCGGTTATGCATCAACTTTTTCAAGGTCTCTCCATTTTTACCAAATACACCTAAAAGCGTTTGTCTTTTAAATACTTCTATTTCTCTCTTTTGCTTCTATATCCCCTTTATCCTTGGATTTTCTCTAGTAAGCCCCATTCACAATCCGCTTATCCACCTATCTTCGACTGATCATTTCAGTTCATTCAGTTCGAAGTCTAAGGTATAATCTAAAATAGCCCCATAATCTAAAATAGCCTTCGGTAATGATTGTGATTTTTGTATCTTTTCTTCAGCTCTACGTGTTTCTCCTCTCTCCTATTCCCTTTATTCCTCACCTTGTTGGCCATCCATCCCTCTGTTGCTAGATGACCCCTCCGTGGAGTGAACGGAGGTGTTTGCACGGCCCAGAAACCCCTGCATGATATCCCAATCTTGGAAGGTTTCCTGGGCAATATCTTTGCTCTTATCCGGTATGGGCATGGGATGTCTTCCAATTTTTGCAGCAAATGCTCCCTGCGGTCAGCGGTTATGGCCCGATCCTCTATATTTTTTTCTATTTTTTCTTAATCTTTTCATCGATATTTTTTTCTTATCGGTGAATTACTTAGGCAGGTTGGCGATTAAGAAAGACCCAGCGAAAAATATTTTTCTTATGTTTTGAAGGTCACTGAAACTTAGTAGCACACACAGGTATTGATAATCAGAATGTAAGTTACGCTGAATTAATGTAAGAGAAGTAGTATTAGCAACGGCGACACCAAGAGTCGTAGCATCGAAGGGAAACAATTTAGAAAGGGACAAAGGGAAAGAGCAGGCGCAGAGGAGCAGCGTCAGCAGGAAAGCGTGTGTGTGGCCGCCCCTCCCTGCTGTGTTTAGTATTCCCTATCGAGACGGTGTCTATTGGTCTCTGCTAGCGCCTTCCCTCCGAGCGAAGGATTTACGGCAATCCACTCATCATGTCCACTATCCCTCTATACATTCTGTAAATTTTTTTCTTTTTGTTCTTTTTTTTGTAGCGTTATTCAATTTATTATCGGTTATTTTTGTATTTGTGTTTGCCTTGTACTTTTCTTTTAATTCCTTTCAATCTTTGGTAATCATCCTTCCTCCTACTCCTCCCCCTCCTCTTCCTTCTACCCCCTTTTTTATTTTCCATTTTATTTCCCTCTACTGTTTTTCCCCTTATTCCCTTGTGTCTGGTGTGTTATCGACCCTTCTTATCCAAGCGTTTGGCCCTGGTAATAAAGGGATATTCGCGCTGTCCCCTTCCCCCGTCATTTATTGGCCTTCTTCTCTGGACCATTTACTGCCCCGCCCTACTTTCCCCCCCGAGACGGTTCGTGCCTACTCCTGCCATCTTTCTTTCATTACTAGGTGTATTCCATTTTTATTCCATTGTATTTACTATTATAACGATTATATATTCCTGCAGAAACACTGTTCTCCTTCTCGTTCCCACTCCTGTTCCGACTCTCTCTCTCTCTCTCTCTCTCTCTCTCTCTCTCTCTCTCTCTCTCTCTCTCTCTCTCTCTCTCTCTCTCTCTCTCTCTCTCTCTCTCGCTCGCTCTCTCGCCCTCGCGCCCCCCCCCCCGTCCTCCATCCCTCCATTCTTTCTTCCTTCCTCCCCTCCTTCCCTCTTTCCCTCCTTCCTTCTCTCCTTCCCTCCCCCTCCCTCTCCCCCTCTCTCTCTCTCTCTCTCTCTCTCTCTCTCTCTCTCTCTCTCTCTCTCTCTCTCTCTCTCTCTCTCTCTCTCTCTCTCTCTCTCTCTCCCTCCCTCTCTCCCTCCCTCCCTCCCTCCCTCCCTCCCTCTCTCCCTCCCTCCCTCCCTCCCTTCTCCTCTCCTCTCCTCCCTCCCTCTCTCTCTCTCTCTCTCTCTCTCTCTCTCTCTCTCTCTCTCTCTCTCTCTCTCTATCTATCTATCTATCTATCTTCTCTTTTTTTCCTTTCTTTCTATTCCTCTTTCTCCCTTTTTACCTACTCTTGGTTTGTTTACTCGTTTCCATGACGTGTTACCTTGGTAATTGTTGAAGCATTGCACTTCGTATCGATCCATTGCCCCCTGTGATTTTTATCAAACTATTCATTTGTTTATTATATTTGTTGTTTTTGTGTTCAATTCAAATACACGCGTTCTGCCTATATGTTCCCTGTGATTTTATCGGATATTCGATTGCATGATTCCACGCTTGCATCACGACCTTGTTTTGTTGTGTGTAGGAATCATCATCTCCACCGCAGTCTTCATCATCTTGAACTCCTCCCACCCCGGGCTCCCTCATCATTTGGATTCCAGGCTTTGCTCGGGTACGACTCACCACCGATGGTCGTCTCCTCGTAAGGCATTTCTCTTTGCCCTCTTTCTGCGGGTGAAGTTTCCGTTAGCGTGTGTCTGTTTCTCTTCATTCCGGGACAATCAGCTGCTTCCAGAGGGATTCACGGATATGATTTTGCTATAGCATCGTCTAAGGTCTACCTTAAAAGACAAGGGATAAATTGTTTCGGAGTAGTTTATCAACTTCAACCTTTCTGTGCCCTCAGTTTTCCCTCACTCCATCAATCTCTACTGGCTTGTGCTCGTCTATCCCTTCTCGTCCAGCTCCCCTCGCGCCCAGCCCAGCGTCTCCACTATTGCAAACCCTCTCCCCTATCTCATCCCTTCACCAGGGCTGATGCTCTCCGTTTCTTCGTCTTCGTTGTCGTCGTTATCCTCGTCGTCCACCTCCTCCTCCACCTCCTTCTCCTCCTCCCCTCCTCCTCCTACTTCTACTCCTGCTTTTCTTCCACTTCTACCCCCTGCTGCTCTTCCTCCGACTCCTCCACCTCCCCAGCCTCCTTCCTTTTCTTCTTCATATCTTCCCCTTTCTCCCTCTTCGTCCTCCTCCCTCCACCTCTCTTTCTTCCCCCTCCACCTCTTCCCCTCCTATCGTCCTGCTCCACTTGCTCCTCCCCCAGCACCCCTTCGTCCACCACTTCTCCTCCTCCACCACTTCTCCTCCTCCTCCTCCCCATCTCCTTCCTTTTCTCCTTCATCTCTTCTCCTTTCTCCCTCTCCTCCCTCCTCCCTCCTCCCTCCACCTCTCTTTCTTCCCTCTCCCCCTCTTCCCCTCCTACCGCTATGTTCTTCGGGGTCGTGATCTCGCTTCCTCAATTTCTTCCAGACACAATTGTCTTGACTCAGTTTTTGTCCTATTCGAAGAGGATGAACTCTTGAGGAGATATGACGCGAAGAAATCAAAGGGAGAGAAAGAAAGAAGGGAAGATTTTTTGAGAGGGGAGACTTCAGAATCCATTGAGCAAGAGTGGGAATAGGAGACGGGAATTACTGTTTATTTTTACGTGTCCGTGTTCCAAAATATTTGTGGTGGAACGACTATAGATGTCGTTTATAACGGAAAGAAAGGGACGTGTTTTCAAATAGATGTTACCCACAAAAGGACAAGAATTCTGGAAAGCTTGTTTATCCGACATGAGACGTTTAAACAGTTGGAGATGGGTTGCGTACTTCATCAGAAACACCTTGAGAAACATGGTATGAGGGGGATCAGTGATACGCAAACAGTTGGGTGGTAAAGATAGATTGGAGGGTGGTAAAGATGAATTAGAGTGAAGTTATGGATTTCGGTTAAAAATATTAGTCTGTGGTGCTTCCGCATACATTCTGCATATGAAATGATTTCCTTGGCGCGCAGTCTGATCCATTATGTAAAAAATCAAACGTCCCCATGAACACCATCATTATTTTGTTTTTATCAAGGGATTCGAGGTTGAGAGACGGGTTCTCAGCGTCGTTTTTCATGTCCCTGACGAGCCAGGGTTCTTGTAAACGAGCCAGGTGTCGACTAGGACGAGCTGTCACTCGGGAGCCAGCTGACACATCGAAACCAGCTGTTACTGAGGCGCCTTCTCTTATGCAGGCATCACCTTACACGCATAAGTTCCGGACCCCAGGGAGTCGCCTTTCTCTCAAGCAACATCTAATACCCGGGCCCTTCGAATTGGCAGCGTTTAACATTCAAATAATTCGGACACTAACTCTTGCTTATACTTCAGTTTTCGAAGACGTGCCACTTCACGAATAGGTAGTGCTCACAGGACTCTTTCAGGACTCTTTCAGTGCACAGCTCGCTGCTCTCTCAGGCAGCATCCGGGCAGCCCTCCGTGCACAAGGCTTCTCTTATCCCCCTGGATGCCAAACACCGGCGAGAAGCGCGTGTGCCTTCGCGGTTGTAGAGTCAAGAGGACGGTGTTCATTGCCTGGAAGTAGCTCCTGCACTTAAAGGTGCCCAGCTTCTCCAGTTTGAAATGTCAGGCGTTTGAAATATACACCGAGTCAGGAGACTCTCGTAGCCACGTGGGTGAGGGCGGGGGCGGGGAATGGGCGATGAGGGGCTGGCGGTAGTGGAGGGACTGGGAAGCTTGAAGGGGATAGGGCGGGATAGGGCTAGAGTGGCGGTAGGGTCATGGAAATGTTACGGAGGTTAGTGTTGGCATTAGGGCTTGCGCTCCTATGCTTACTTTTTAGATTTATTCGAAGTTTTCCCGGATATATTATTTGTTCTGGTGTTTTTTAATGTTCTCTTATGCATTTCTTTCTCAATATAACATAGTAGGAACACTCGTCTTTTTGTATTCTTACTTGGTTACAGAGAATGTTCGGTTTTAAGGTGATCAGATGTACGTTATAGATCATAGAAAGACTGATTGCTGTCGAGTATTGTCATCTCCCCCATTCCTTAGGGTGGAAGAAGAAGAAGGAAGGCAAGCTGTAAAGGGGATGGAATGAGGAGTACTTTCCTCCGTCTATCGCAAGGATGGCGTTCGGCTTTGCTTATACGTGTACTAACGATCTTGTAAAAGTACGAATGCAGTCATATCATACTGAGAGTGCACAATAAGTTCAACTTTCATCATCATTCTGCCATTGTGCAACGACGGACGTCTGCAAGCGTCGTGCCTCCCCTTCCTCCTCTGCCGCCGCCTTCACCTCCGAAGCAGCGGGTGACATTTCCATGCTTATCGGGCGGATGCGGCCATGATGGATGGGTGTCGCGGGTGAACTGTCATGCTGGGTCGGTGCGTCGAGCCGGTCGAGCCGTTCCTCGCTAACTTCAGCCTCAAGGAGTTGCTGTGGCGCGACGAGTTTGACAGCTGTACTCCCAGGGTATTGATCAGGCAGGATAACCAGGGGCGTGTAACCGTGTATTCCTGTCCCGAGGGCATGTCCTGGGTCGGCTCCCTGCCTGAGTGAGGGGGCGGTCATAAATCAAGATACGATAAGTATTCATATTGGGCATGTATGTGTACATGTATATTATAAAATGGTAGTGGTAATTTGTGGATGATACAGTATAATGCAGTGATGTCTTAAGTTTATATTGAGTGATATCTTTCCATTTAAGGATTAAAATTTGTGTGTGAATGTCTGTCTGTGTCTGTGTTTATACATATGTGTATGTGTGTGTGTGTATGCATGTATTCATATTAGTATTTTTCATGGAAACTGCAATTGTCAAGTTCCAGTGATTCTTAAACCATTAAATAAGTCTGGCCGAGCCACCGAAAGATTGCATTTCCATTAATCGATCATTAAATTTGCATAAAACCCATAGTATTCCCGCAGTATGAGGACGTTCATGGCATGAAAAGTTTTAAGAATATTTGCAGAGACTGGGTAGTGGAGATGGTGTACGTAAGTGGGGATTTTACCGGGATTCAAGTGGATTTGTTAGGATTTACTCATCAGTAGTTCTTCATGCATGGAGATAGAGAGATTGGAAAGCATGGCAAAGGTCTTGGAGTAACTCACGCTTGCACACATCTTTACATATGACACCTGTGTCAACACTCTTTCTCGTCGTATTCATGATCTCCATAATCATCATCATCATCTTAACTGTTATCAGCATTTTCGTCGTCATACTCATCATCGTCGTCATCTTTATCAGCAGCTGCAGCTACAGCAGAATCAGTAGAAGTAACAGTATCAGTATCACTATCACTACCAGCAATAGTATCATTATATCATCAAGATCACGATCACCATCATCATCCAGATAAAGAAAGAGAGAAAGAGAGAAAGAAAGAGAGAAAGAGAGAAAGAGACAAAGAAAGAGAGAAAGAGACAAAGAAAGAGAGAAAGAGACAAAGAAAGAGAGAAATAGAGAAAGAGACAAAGAAATAGAGAAAGAGACAAAGAAATAGAGAAAGAGACAAAGAAATAGAGAAAGAGACAAAGAAATAGAGAAAGAGACAAAGAAATAGAGAAAGAGACAAAGAAATAGAGAAAGAGACAAAGAAATAGAGAAAGAGACAAAGAAATAGAGAAAGAGACAAAGAAATAGAGAAAGAGACAAAGAAATAGAGAAAGAGACAAAGAAATAGAGAAAGAGACAAAGAAATAGAGAAAGAGACAAAGAAATAGAGAAAGAAAGGGAGAAAGAGATAGAAAGAAAGGGAGAAAGAGATAGAGAGAAAGGAAGAAAGAGATAGAAAGAAAGGGAGAAAGAGATAGAAAGAAAGGGAGAAAGAGATAGAGAGAAAGGGAGAAAGAGAACGAGAGAGAGGGAGAAAGAGAGAGAAAGAAAGGGAGAAAGAGAGAGAAAGAAAGGGAGAAAAAGAGAGAAAGAAAGGGAGAAAGAGAGAATGAAAGGGAGAAAGAGAGAGAAAGAAAGGGAGAAAGGGAGAAAGGGAGAGAAAGAAAGGGAGAGAAAGAATGGGAGAGAAAGAAAGGGGGAGGAGGAAGAAAGGGAGAGAAAGAAAGGGAGAGAAAGAAAGGGAGAGAAAGAAAGGGAGAGAAAGAAAGGGAGAGAAAGAAAGGGAGAGAAAGAAAGGGAGAGAAAGAAAGGGAGAGAAAGAAAGGGAGAGAAAGAAAGGGAGAGAAAGAAAGGGAGAGAAAGAAAGGGAGAGAAAGAAAGAGAGAGAGAGAGAGAGAGAGAGAGAGAGAGAGAGAGAGAGAGAGAGAGAGAGAGAGAGAGAAAGAAAGGGAGAAAGAAAGGGAGAAAGAAAGGGAGAGAGAGAGAGAGAGAGAGAGAGAGAGAGAGAGAGAGAGAGAGAGAGAGAATTGAATATTACATCCCATTTAACACCATAGTTTGCCAGAATTTCAGATTTTCCTTTTTCAACATTCTCTCTTCGGACAGAATAGATATATGTACTTAACCCTCTGCACAAATGTATGGTCCTGTGCGGGGTTGGGGACAGGGGGTGGCCATGGCTTTTGTTGGCAGTGTAGATGCCCTTCCGCCTCGCCCTCCATCGAGTACATTATGCCGTGTCGGGCTTAGTGGATTTCCCTCTTTTCTTTTTCCCCATTTCCTTTCCTTGCCTTCCTCCGTGGAAGATTGTGATTCACGATAATCTGTCTGTTTTGCCTTATCCTTCGCTTGTTCTCCCGCCTGTCTTTCTCGTCTTCTTTTGTTTTCCGTTTGTGGCATTCCTCTTTGCTTTTTGGATTTTTTTCCTTTTTTGATAATTCATGCATTTGTATATTGTTATTTATTCGGATTATTTATTGTTGTTTAAACTATCATCAAAGAAATGTTGCCCTTTTGGCCAGCCGATTGCGCACGAAAAGGTTAAGCAGAGCATAAGCGGAAGGTATTTGCTTTTTTTTCGTGTGGCCGAGGGTGTGATTTTGGAAAGTCACACACTGCGTCGCGCATAGGTGCAGTACTTGCACTCACGTGTTGCTCTGTGCGTCGTAGGTAGACGGGTTAGTAGCTCCCCCCCCCAACCCCACTCCAGGATAGGTTTAAGCTAGACCCCCATGCCTCTCCCCTACCCCCTCTTCCATCCCGACCCCGATCCCCACTCAACCCGCTTAGGGGACTGCAGCCTGGACGTCCGTCTCCGTCCCGAGTTGGAAGTTGATTAGGCTTCTTTTTATTTATTTTTTCTCGTGAGGTATATTTTGGGCAGGATTTATGTTAGTTTGTAAGGATGATGATATTAATGATACTTATATATATAGATTATTGATATTGTTATTGGTATTAGTATTGGTATTATTATCATTATTATTAAGATTGTTATTATTTTGTATTATTATCATTATCATTATTGTTATTGTTGTTGTTGGTGGTATCATTGTTATTGATAATAAGATTATTATTTTTATCATTACTGTTGTTATTGTTGTTGTTGTTGTTATTGGCATTTTATTATTATTATTATTATTATTATTATTATTATTATTATTATTATTATTATTGTTATTATCATTATGTTGTTATTGCTATCGTTATTATTATTATTATTATTATTACTATTATTATTTTAATTTGTATTGTAAATATTTCTTCTTCGCCTTCGTCTCATTATAATGCTGTCGCTTTCGGTATTGTTTTTGTTATTGTTATGGATTGAGTTGATTACATATTATTATCATTGTTGTTATTATTATTATTACTATTATTATTGTTGTTGTTATTATTATTATTATTATTATTATTATTATTATTATTATGATTATTATTATTATTGGTGATTTTGCCATTATTATTCTTATATCTATCATTCATTGAGATAAATGATTCTGATATTAATTATTGTTATTAGCAGAAATATTAGCATTCTTTGGTTATCTGTGTGTGTGTGTGTGTGTGTGTTTGTGTTTGTATTTGTGTTTGTCTGTGTGTAAGTGTGTAATTGTGTGTGTATGTAAGTGTGTGTTTGTGTGTATGTATGTGTGTGTGTGTGTGTGTAAGTGTGTGTGTAAGTGTATGTGTGCACGCGTGTGAGTGAGTGTGTGTGTGTACGTGTGTGAATGTGTGTGCGTGTGTGTGTGTGTATGTGTAGCTGTAGCTGTAGCTCTGTGTGTGTGTGTGTGTGTGTGTGTGTGTAGCTGTAGCTGTGTGTGTGTGTGTGTGTGTGTGTGTGTGTGTGTGTGTGTGTGTATGTATGTATGTTTGTTTTGCTGGGGATTTCTTCCCAGGTTTCTTCAGCTAGAATATTTACCGGTCGGGCCCTCAGGTCCAGCTTACAGATCTTGTGGTTTTACTTCTTTCTTGTTTGTCTTGTTTCCCCGGTCTTGACACCAGAAAATCCTACAAGCCACATGCTTTTCTCCTTTCTAATATTTCTTTTTACTAATTTATAAAGTTTTCCCTCAGACATTATGCCGCCAATGGCCTTACATGTTGGCGCGGCAGAAAGTTTTGAATAATCAGTTAGTCAGTCCTTCAGGCATTTATTTTCTAGCAGTGCCTTATCTTTCGTCGGGCTTGTGTGGTATGTCATTTTTTTCTGCCTGGTTTCACCCGGCTTGGTGTTTTTGCGTTGTTTGTTTTTTTAAGTTACTGTTGTTTTTATTCTTGTTTTTTTTTGTATGTGTGTTTATGCAGTCCTTCTGCCTCGTCGATTTAGGCTAACGTTGTTCGGGGGATCACCGGGATTCGAGGGCTTCGCTTTGTTCCGAGCCTTCCTTCCGAACCGCATTCCGCATCCTCGCCCTATGGCCTGTATAAACACCACAGTATTTGGTGTAATTAGTGAGGATTCCCCGTCGAGGCAAACTGGGCTTTTATAGAGTTGCGTAGTAATATCGGTTTTATGTTTGTTGTTTAA
>NC_091569.1:17486394-17488894 GCF_042767895.1 Penaeus vannamei | reverse complement strand
AGGAGAGGGAGAGAGGATGATGGAGAGGGAGGGATAGGGAGAGAGGATGAATTAAAGGGAGGGATAGGGAGAGAGGATGAAGGAGAGGGAGAGAGGATGATGGAGAGGAAGGGATATTGAGAGAGGATGAAGGAGAGGGAGGGAGATGGAGAGGGAGGGATAGGGAGGGATAGGGAGAAAGGATGAAGGAGAGGGAGAGGATGAAGGAGAGGGAGGGAGAGAGAGTGAGAGAGAGAGAGAGAGAATCAGTAGATTGATATAAGGCATGATATTATATTGCAAAATGCGTAGTATTTTGCCCCCAGTTTTTGTGGTGAGAACGAGAATTATGATCGGATCGTGCGAAGGGTAAGAATAGGGCGGAAAGGGCTGGGGGAAATCAAATCCGCCGTTGAGCGCAGGGGACGCCGTTGGCAGGGGGCAAGGGATAGTGGGCTTAGTGAGCCAAGCTAAGTAGCGTTAGTTAGGGTAGGAAGATGTCCTGTGTGGAACGCTGAAGGGGACGGCGCGTTAGAGTGTGAACTTGAAAAGGCTTTTTTCATTTATTTTCATTTTCACTCTCTAGAACAAGGCATATTGGAGCGTGAAGGGTAGGTTTGGTAAATACAGACATACTCTAATTTCGGTTTAGGATAAAGAATTGTCTGATACAGAATTTTCGTGGATGAAGTTACTGGCTCCGATTATATTGGTCAGCTTAGTGAGACGAACAACGTAGAACAATCTCAGCGTTCTCTCTGAACACGGTTTTGTAAGGGGGTCTTCGAATATTATATTGCTGATTGTAATGCAAGGCAGCTTTTCAGACCAAGGGAGTATCATTAATTCTAATTGATCTTTTATGTTGTACCCCCATAATGGTATATCCCAACACGATGACAGTAGTAATCAGGCTATGGTTAGTAAATAAAATGGGGATATGATTTAGATTGAAGATGGCACAACGCAACAGTCTTTAAAAAATAATGTCATTTGCCAGGAAAAGACGCTGGTGTGAAATAGATTTGTCAACATGACTTTATAACACCTTAGCATACACCGGTGAGGGAAGGGATTGCGCAAATCATGCAAGGAGACTTAAGGGTGTATGTAAAGAATGTGCGTGTAAGCTCTCGCGAACTAGGGAAAAAATCATATCTCACACAAACACACACAAACAGTCACACACACACATACACTCTCTCTCTCTCTCTCTCTCTCTCTCTCTCTCTCTCTCTCTCTCTCTCTCTCTCTCTCTCTCTCTCTCTCTCTCTCTCTCTCTCTCTCTCTCTCTCTCTCTCTCTCTATATATATATATATATATATATATATATATATATATATATATATATATGTATGTATGTGTATATATTTATGTATGTATATGTGTATATATACGTATTATATATATATATATATATATATATATATATATATATATATATATATATATATATATATATATATATATAGTGTGTGTGTGTGTGTGTGTGTGTGTGTGTGTGTGTGTGTGTGTGTGTGTGTGTGTGTGTGTGTGTGTGTGTGTGTGTGTATGTGTATGTGTATGTGTGTATGTATGTATGTATGTATGTGTATATATTATATATAATATATATACACATATACATATATATATATATATATATATATATATATATATATATATATATATATATATATATATATACACAGATATATAAACACGTACATCCCGCCCCTCTCTCTCTCCTCTCTATGTATATATAACCATCCCCTTTCTCCCCTCTTTTCCCCTCCCTCTGTCCTTTTTCTACTCCTCCATCTCCTCTTTGTCTCTCTGCCCCCTAGTGACCTTGGGTTCGACACTAGTTGTACGAATTCCACTGCCGGTCGGTGGCAAAATCAGCAGATTAGTGTGAGCTCATGGGAAATCTGAGACTTTTGGCTCGGGATTCATGGGACCTCATACTCGTAAACCGCCTGATTATCGATGCGAGTTCTGGTATCGAGGTCAATCTCTGCCGGAGGATTTTTCACCTTTCCATCCAAGAATACTGTAATTCTTCGTTTCCATTGCTCCCCTCGCCCTTCCTCTCTCCCTCCCTCCAATCCACCGTTCTGCTCTCCCTGCTCTCCGCCTTTGCCTCGAAACGTATTCTCTCTTGCACACACCCTTTACGCGTTTCCTTATGGCCACGATTCTCTGCTATGCCTCTTAGCTCCATCCATTAGCTTGCTCTTTTTCGCAGCTCATTTATTAATCTTCCGTTTGCTTTGATTTGTGTTTGGTTGATGTTATGCCATGCATGTGATTGTGATGTAATCAGGGTTCTAAAGCACTATGCATACATATACATATAGATTTACATTAACATATATATGCATATATACACAATTATAAATGGATATATACATATACATATGTTCACATTTCTATACACTTACTGTATATACACATTTCTATACACATACTGTATATACACATATATACATCAACATGTATATACATATAATGAAAACAAAAATCATGACCATTGAAAAG
>NC_091569.1:17473894-17478894 GCF_042767895.1 Penaeus vannamei | reverse complement strand
GTGTGCGCGCGCACAAAGCCAAAACATGAATGGACCCAAACCATTACCAAAGGCCTCCTCCCCGACCTCGCGCGCGCACGCTTACCGCGACGAGATCCCAAGAAAAAGCCGAAGCGCGGCTGAGAAAGGAACGGGGAACCTGTCCACGCATGAATTAAGGGCAGTGCCATAAGTGGAGCCTCCGACGATCCAGACGCGCGCCGGCCCACTGTATATATCCGCCGCTGTCAACCGAAGCGTGCATGCTATTACGATCTTCGGCGCGGCAACTGCACGTTATTCTTGGACTAGTCTGATTGGATTTGCCGGAAAAGGATATGCTGTGTGTATTGTTTTGTCCGAAGGAACCGTCGGTTTTATTTATTTCTCTCGGATGTGTTTTGGCATGCAGCTGGCGGTTTGTCGTGGCATGGCTGAGTGCGCTGTATGTTAGGTATTATGTTTATGTTGTGTCCATTTTGCAGGCGAAAACGAAGCTATGATTATTACTGTTTAGAAGGAAGGATTTTATGTATTTTCTCTTGTAATGTGGAAACCGATGTACGCTTTTCGGACGTGGTATATTATGTGTATTTTCCCTTAGAGAAACGTTTATTCAAATCAGAGGTGGTGTTGAAGTGCGTGATGCAACGTTAGATAACTGTGTTGCCTTGGGACTTCGGGTCACGAGGTCCAGAAGCGCCCATCCGCGAGCGAAGGGGGAGTAAAATATCAAACAAATATTTACATTTTGTTGACGCTTTAAGAAATGTACTTTTTGTGTTTGATCAATAGGATGTGTGTTTGTGTAGTCCGAAGGATTTTATCCCCTCGACAAAGAAAAGTTCTACTATTTATTCCTCACTTAGATGGAGGTAAACTTTACCTTTTCGGTTATTGTTCGCCGTCCCCCACCATATCCCGAGTGAGTTTACCCTTCGTGAACGTTTGTTCAGGAACTAGTGAGAAGAGATTTTTCTTACAGGGCTCGGGAGGGAGGAGGAAGTCGCTTTAGGAAATTTGGACTCCAGTAAAGACTCTTTATTTTAAATTATTTTTTAGCGTTAGATCTACTAACTCTAATTTAGGGAAGTGTAACATAGTAGCTTGTTAGTAAATAATGGAGTAGTGACGTTTACTTTACCTTTGTAGCCCTTAACCATAGCTCTTCACCTTAACACCCCTTCCCGTCCCCTTTAACTTTCGCGAGTACTTAGGTGTTGATGAGATGCACCACCGCGTCATGGCTGCCAAAACAGAGATGTGCATTTTGACGAGGCAGCAAGGAGGCGCAGCTCGCCGTCGGTATATCGAGTTTGGCTCCGTCGGGCTCCTGCATACTGAGCAGGCAGGTTCAAGAACTTGCGAAGCGGTGAAGGTCGTGGGAGCGGCGAGGCCTTTGCGGCTTCGGCGGAGATTGGTTCGGAAACGTATTTTCTGCCGATCCGTCTTTGCATTTTTTCTCTCATTCTGTTTGTCTGTCATAAAATCTTTCTTTTAATCTTGGTAGTCTTTTAATTCGTGATAAAGTGGTTTCAGGATGTGTCACGAGCGAAGGTTCTCCTTGGTGGAGTGTATTTTTATGAGGCTGTGTTATGTCCGCCACATTCCTTACAGTTGCAGCACTTTTAATTAAAAGGGGACAAGAAACGTGGAAGTTTCCCGAGCACGAAGGGGAAAGTCCAGAAATACGATATAAAAGTAATGGTGTTTCGTGTATTTCTTTCGTAGCCGCAGGTTTTGTTTGTCGGGGCGCCGTCACTGGCAGCAGCGAGGCTATGGGGTTATGCAAATAGGCCGTCGCGCGTGTCGTTGTGGAAGAGAGGGGCGGGGGGGAGGGGGATGAAGGAGAGCAGCATTCCATGTAGTCCTGTACCCGAGCCAGGTGACCTCGAAGAATATTATATATCCGCGGACACACTCGAACGTATTACCATAGGCACACGAGGCTCTTGCTGAACAGGACGGCCGCTGAAGACAACGGATGACCAGGTGCGTGACGCAGCTGCGCTCGGCGCCGCAGTCCGGGGAAAGGGAATGGGTGCGGGAGGGGGAGAGGACAGGGGAATCCTCATGGTGACTGGGGGAATTGTCTGGGGTATAGGCCGATTTTATTGATTTTGGATCGAGGCCTATTTGTGGCCCAAGAGGCTACCGTGCTACGGATTGGGATTGTTTGCCTGCATATGTAAGGAAGTTGTATGCATGTTATTTTACAGTTGATCATTCATAAACATGTGTGCGAATGATGCACATTCATATGCCTCGTATGCAGCCAATATAAACATTAGCACCTACATTCACATTTGAACATTATGCACTTGCATGCATACCTGCTCAGTTACAATGTTCATCTTTTACGACAAGAAAAGTTGTTGACCGACCACAGCTGCTCCTGTAATGAGTGCGAGGAACTGTCCATCGCCTTTCCATCAGTCATTAAGAATTCCCCACCACCCTCCTCCCCTTTCTCTGCGCCCTCCCGCCTCTTGTCCAAGCGTGGAATCAGCTGTTACTAACCGCAAATAGAAAATAATGAGACTTGTGTGTGTACGGGTTGTGTTTGGAGAGCCGGGGGCCCCATAATAAACAAGTGAGATTTGAATGTAAACTGTGTATGCTATGTGGGGCAGTAGGGTGGTGTCGCTGAGGCACCGCCAGATGACGGCGCCCTCTTATCTTGCTCGGCGGTGGTAGGAGACATCGGGAAAGGAGACCTGCTCGGTGAAAAAATGCTAAATAAATGTTTCGTAAGCTACAGTAGAGGCGTTGGGGGGGGGGGGGGACTTGATATATTGGTAAATTTACGTGTAGAAAGATGTTTGTGTAACATGCCTCAATCTCTCTCCTTCTCTCTCTCTCTCTCTCTCTCTCTCTCTCTCTCTCTCTCTCTCTCTCTCTCTCTCTCTCTCTCTCTCTCTCTCTCTCTCTCTCTCTCTCTCTCTCTCTCCCTCCCCCTCCCTCCCCTTCTCCCTTTTCATCACACTACCCCGTACCTCCATCCTCCTCCTTCCCTTTTCTTTCCCTTCCCTCACTTCCCCTTCTCTCCGCTCTCCACCCCTTCCCTTTTCCTTACCTTCCCTTCCCTCCGCTCTCCACCCCTCCCCTCCTCTTTCCTCCCCTTTCCTCACCTCTCCTAACCTCCCCTCCCCTCCCTTCCCCTCTATTCCCCTTCCCTAACGCTTTCTCCTTTTCTCCGCCCTTTCCATCCTTTCGACCGTCCTTCTGAATGCGCAATTTATGTGTTTATGTATATATATGTATATGTAAATAAATATATATATATGTGTGTGTGTGTGTGTGTGTGTGTGTGTGTGTGTGTGTGTGTGTGTGTGTGTGTGTGTGTGTGTGTGTGTGTGTGTGTGTGTGTGTGTGTGTGTGTGTGTGTGTGTGTGTGTGTGTGTGTGTGTGTGTGTGTGTGTGTGTGTGTGTGTGTGTAGAATCTTGTTGTGATAATCGACAGTTGTATTCAACCATTTTTTCCATTTCAGGTACAGTGCCGTCTAAAGTTGTGCCCACACCAGCCCTACCTCTAGACAGGTATAGTAACTTCCATGGCTGCATCAGCTAGAGTACACAGGTGTTGAGCGTAACTGTATTTGCCACATTGCAGTTACAGATTAGGCACGGTGAATGGCATATTTTTCGCCTGTTTGTTTGCTTTTATCATCAAAACCTTTGCTAGAATACATGAGTTTATTTTTGAAAGTTTGTGATGTGATGCCACTTTCTCTGCAGGTAATTGGCTCGTGCGTTCCTGATATTACTTTTTGACAAACGCAGCTGTATTTGTCGATTGTGAGTCTCATCAACGAAACAATACGGAACACCAGACAAATTCTCTTCATACGGCCGAGTTCCCCAAATAAAACGCCGTCTGCTAAATCATTTCCATTCGCATTGTTATAGGCCGCTTACTCTTCTTTGTCATATTTGCAACTTTCGTAGCTATCCCTTTTCTTCATGTTGAATTATCTTTTCTTGTCGCATTTTCCTCTTCGGATGTATCTTCTTTGTCACTTATTGTCCTTGTTATTCATGTCCGTCCCACGCAATTGCACACGCTCATCAATACTCTAGTCCACCTTCACACGGAGCTCAGAATCGCAAGCGAGTCGGCGCGCCCGGGAGGTCGTTGCCTGAAGTCGCATTGTCGTGGTGGTAACGTCGGCCATTGACTTAGCATTATATAGATTCTGTCACGGCATTTCTGTCTCCAGGTCGCTCTTGTTTGGATGTTGTGTGTCTACTTTGGATCGGAATATAGAAAAATCCACCTCTTTCGTTAGATCTATGTACGATTTTTTATGCGCATGATTCACTGTAGGAATGAAGATGCGGCATGAGAGTTTATAGACATTTCCTCTGAAAGTGTTGTTGATTGTTCCAGTGTTTGCTTGAATAAAGAAACAAGTGAGTTGGTGGTAACTCCTTTGTTATGGTGAGGATGGATTTGTTTATTGTAGGTTGTCTGGAATGTACTGCGCAGGTCTTTTCATAGTACCTGAACGTTTAGTTGGCTGATTGTGGTGCTGGATTTTTGTTATATTTTGATTGGGTCAACTCGGTGACGGGAGATCCATACAGTACAGCAATGACACGAGGATTTAGCCTTCTTCGTGTGACGTGTCTGTGTCGTGTTTGACATTTGCTAAATTCATATTCATGAAATAAATCTTGAAAGTAGTGAAAGTTCATTGATATTTTCCATCTACATAGAAGTATATGTGTGAATGTAAAAACGGATATATAGTCGTGAATTTGATAAGTAATTACGGAGGCAGTGAACATGTGATGCAGTATTCAAGAGTTATTCGTCAGCTACGATATGAAAACAGTTTATCGTAATTGCGTTCGCTAAGTGTCCGATCGAGTACCTTGTAACCGTAGTAAAGCGGTTTGTCTCTATTGATCTTATGTAATTTTGAGATGAAATATGTTGAAATGATTCTAATAGGTTATTGTACAACTGCTTCGATAAAATAGACTTTATATGGTGATTATGTTTTGGAAGAATTGCG
>NC_091569.1:17448894-17458894 GCF_042767895.1 Penaeus vannamei | reverse complement strand
GAAGATCAAAGAAGAGGTGATTGAGCAATCGCAAACAAACGAAAATGGGTCTCGAAAGTAGGCTTGGCTTCTGTCGTTAGGCGATGTTCTCACACCCCCTGCGCCCCCTTGTGAAGTGTCCCCAGAGTGCGAGGGAGATGGCGTGGCGAAAGGAGGCGGGCGGGTCGTTGACGCAAGTCCCGCCCGCGACAATATTTGTGCAGCTTGGGAACAGCCTTAACACCTTGGCCGGAAATGGTGGCTCTTGGAGGCCGTCTCACCACATCCTTTAACCTGCTTCCCCTCCCCCACCCCCTCGCTCCCTCCCCTTCCTCTTCTCTTTGCATCGGCACGTCCTCATCGGGCTCTCGATCTTATCCTGTTCAGCGACGCCTCGAATCACACTTCGCCTTTACCTGTCCACACTACAGCATGTGGACGACGCGGCGTGCTCCATTCTTGGCCAATACATTTACAACACACAATTCTTTTCGCGCACTACGCGTCACTTTTCCTTCCCGCAGCGTCGGTTCCTCGCGTTCTCTTTTTTTATTACGTATCCTAAAGCTTTCCGTCTGTGCTCCTGTCTTCTCTTGCCCCTTTCGCGCCTCCAGAATCTTGCTCTAGACCTCGCCTTATTTTTTTTCTTGTATATTATTCAACTCTGATTGGATGTATATGGCAACAGTCCGTTGATTGCTTATTTGCATATGAAGTCAAGTTCATTGCGGTGCAGAGTACAGCTGTAGATAACTTTGTTTCTTTAAATGTTCTGCATTTATTTATTATTTCTTTGTTTTTGTTTTTGTATGTCAATATGTCTTTGTTCTGGTTATACTCGTGCCTTTTATGCACGTTGACTTAATAGTGTAAACAAATCATTCTGATAGGTTTGAAGTTTTCATTGTTGTAAAGGAGGATTAGCACGAGAGAGAGAGAGAAAGAGAAAGAGAAAGAGAAAGAGAAAGAGAAAGAGAAAGAGAAAGAGAAAGAAAGAGAAAGAGAAAGAGAGAGAGAGAGAGAGAGAGAGAGAGAGAGAGAGAGAGAGAGAGAGAGAGAAAGAAAGAGAGAAAGATATATAGAGAAAGAGATATAGAGAGAGAGAGAGAGAGAGAGAGAGAGAGAGAGATAAAGTGAGAAGTGAGAAGTGAGAAGTGAAGGGGTGCAAACAAGCACGTTAAATACATGAATGGAAGTATCAAGCGTCATTATCCATCCAAGGGCGTTTGTCGGACTTTCTCACAATGAGTCGCGCTGATAATACGGAATTCCGTGAAATATCGAGCGCTAATGGAGTCATATCAAGCTTTAGTATTGACCAAGGTACATTTAACCTTGGTATTGACCTGGTCGTTCCTCAGCATCGTGGTTGTGGTTGCTGTCGTGTCCGTATGATGGTTTCTGATTTTCATTTTTTTTCCTGTTGTTGGCGGTCGTGTCCCTTTGATATTGCTGAAGTAATTTCTGGTGGTCATTATTGAGTTTGTTGATGCTGGCGTCTTGTTGGATTTGCTCTGGTCGTTCCTGGTGGTCTTGGTCTTGGTCGTCGTCTTTGTCTTTTTTAGCATCGGCGGTGGTTGTCTTGCGGAGGCGCTGCTCGTCATAATGGTAATGGGATGGCGATCGCAGGGACGGTGTTGGATGCTGTCAAGATAGCCTTCGAAGTCGCTCTTTGTTCTCGTGTCCTCGCGTCGGCCGGGATCGGGAGGATTGGCTTGGGATTTCTCGGGTGGAGGGGGAAGAGGAATAAAAAGGAGGGGGGGTGAGAAAAAAGGTTGCGATGCCAGGGGTGGTTGCATAAAAGGAACAACGTAGGAATAGCAACCGTTGTGTTGTTGTTCGTAATTTTGATATTAATATTCGTGGTAATGATGATGGTGAAGGCAGCAACATTGACTATATTGGTAATAACTAAAAGGATGAAAATGATAAATAATATGGAGAAATCGAAAACGTAGAGCTCCAGGTATTGTAGACAGGCCGGGGGAAGAGCTTACAGATGATTATTTTTTCTTTTGTATTCTTTGGAGAACGGCTCAGTCGCCAAATCGAGAGGACAAAGGACGCGATACTTTTGTGTCGACACGGTATTTCTGGTCGATAAGGAACCCGAGGAATGTAGGACAGCCCATGATGTGCATGGTTATTGTCGCGCTCAGAATTGGGAGCCAGGAAAGGGAGCGGGAGACGGGCAGACGAACAGGTAGGTAGGTAGAAAGGAAGGAAAGAAGGAAGAAAGATAGGTAGGTGGGTAGAAAGGGAGGAAAGAAGGAAGATAGGTAGGTAGAAAGGGTGGAAAGAAGGAAGAAAGATAGGTAGGTAGGAAGGAAGGAAGGGTACGTAGAAAAATAGTCAGGTAGGTAGAAGTAGAAAAATAAGCAGGTAATTTGGTTGAGTAAGTAAATAAATAGATAAGTAAAAGGAACAAACGGGCGAACGAAAATTGGTAGGAAGGAAAGTAGCAAGAGAAGGAAGGATGGAAAGAAGGCAGGTACGTAGGTATGTAGATAGAACGGTAGGAAGGAGGTCGGGAAGCAGTTTGAGGGAAAGAATGATAGAAATAGGTAGGTAACTAGGAGAGGAGGAAGGAAGGGCGGCAGGTAGGTAGGAAGTAAGGATGTTCACGGTTTTCATTCACGACGAAGTGTGTGGAAGGCTGTGAGTGATGGAAAAAGAGAGATATTGCTGGCGAAATGGGATTAGGATTAGATAAAGGAAAGGAGGGAACATGAATAGTGAATGAAACAGGCTTTACAAGAACGGAAGTCAATCAAGGAAAAGTGTGGCAAAGTTTTTTTTTTTAGGTGGTGGAGGCGCGGAGGAAACTTGGCGTGCCGTAAAAGCAGTTCGCACGAGATAGAAATGCACACACGAAAGCCATAAATCCTCCCTCCTCCTTCCTTCCTCCACCGACCCTTTCCCCCAACCCACCTCTCCCCCTGCCCACTCACCTCCCCTCGGCCCCAACCCACCCATTTCTTCCCTCTACCCACCCGCCTACCCCCCTAACACACCTACCTCATCCCCCCAACCCACCAACCTTATCCTCCCAACCCGCCCATGTCTTCCCCTTCAACTCACTGACCCACTCTCCAACCCACTCACCCCTTCCCCCAACCCTTTCATCCTTTCCCCCAACCCACCTCTCTCCCTGCCCACTCACCTCCCCTCGGCCCCAACCCCCCTCACCTCCTGCCCCCTCACCTACCCCCGCCCCCAACCCACCCATTTCTTCCCTCTACCCACCCGCCTATCCCCCTAACACTCCCAACCCGCCCATGTCTTCCCCTTCAACTCACTGACCCGCTCCCCAACCCACTCACCCTTCCCCCAACCCTTTCACCCTTTCCCAACCCTTTCACCCCTTCGCCAACCCTTTCACCCCTTCGCCAACCCACTGACCCCTTCCCCAACTCACTGACCCCTTCCCCGATCCACTCACCCCCTCCCCAGCCCAGTCACCCCTTCCCCAATCCTTTCACCCCCTTCCCCAATCCATTCACCCCTTCCCCAGCCCAGTCACCCCTTCCCCAACCCAGTCACCCCTTCCCCAACCCACTCACCCCTTCCCCAACCCACTCCCCCTTCCCCAACCCACTCACCCCTTCGCCAACCCACTCACTCCTTCTCCAACCCACTCACCCCTTCCCCAACCCACTCACCCCTTCCCCAACCCATTCCCCCTTCCCCAACCCATTCTCCCTTCCCCAACCCACTCACCCCTTCGCCAACCCACTCACCCCTTACCCAACCCACTCACTCCTTCTCCAACCCACTCACCCTTCCCCAACCCACTCACCCCTTCCCCAACCCACTCACCCCTTCCCAGCTCTGTCACCCCTTCCCCAACTTAGTGCGCACAAGGACATACACACATTCGCATGTCCTTGCCGAGACCCAAACTCTGCAGCATTTCAATCGCACTTTTTGCCAAGAGATGAATAACGGTTTGGCGCTCACCCTGGGGACAGTCCTCTGCCTTGGAATGCGGATTTTTTCCCTTCTTCTTTATCGTATATATTTTTTTCCTTTGTGTGGCATATTCACGAGGGATGTGTGCGTTTCGCCTCGTTCCTCTAGGGTATGTTCGAACGACGGTTGTTGGATCAGGTTTGAAGGGTGCGTGCGCTCTGCCGGTTGTGATGAGTCATGTAGTCGTTGCTGTTGTTGTGATTATTGTTATTGTTGTTGCGATTATCATCATTGTTATTATTGATATTACAATTTTTATTATTGTTATTACTATTTTATTATTATTATTATTATTATTATTATTATTATTATTGTTATTGTTATTATTATTCTATTGTATTTTGTCATTGTTGCTGTTATTGTCATTGTTATTGTGATCATTATTACACATTACTATTATTGGTATTATATTTATAGTTATCATTATGATTATTATCGCATTTGCGTTCTGTCACGCGTGGCATAAAGCGAGGCGACCTCCGGAGGTGCAGCCGTTGTCAGCCGAAGGACATAACGCGGAATACGGTCGATATACATTTTTTTGCGACAGTCTCTCGCGGTATGAGTCGCTGTGTGACCTTGAGCCTACCTCTTGCCCACCGCCCCTCTCGCTCAGTTGCGAAATAGGTTGGTGTTCTCTGCGTCCTGAGCGCGCTCGCTTCCGCCCGCCCAGCCACACATGCACGCACGCACACGCGCACGCACACACACACACACACACACACACACACACACACACACACACACACACACACACACACACACACACACACACACACACACACACACACATACACACACACACACACACACACACACACACACACACACAAACATACAAAACACACACACACACACACACACACACACACACACACACACACACACACACACACACACACACACACACACATACACACACATACACATACAAAACACACACACACAAAACACCACACACACAAAACACACACACACACACAAAACACACACACACACACACACACACACACACACACACACACACACACACACACACACACACACACACACACACACACACACACACACACACACACACACACACACACCCTCTCCCTCTCCCTCTCCCTTCAACAGAGGACTGTTAAGAGACTCGAAGGCATTAGGTACTTAACGCTGCTTATCTCCCGACTCTGAGAAGTGGCGGAACCAATGCGGGCACATTACATGCGTTTTGCTTGCGTTTATCGCCATGCTTTCTTGTTTGGTGGCGGCTTTATCGCTCTGGAAGGGCCGGCTCTCGCACGCGCGCATCTCGTTACGTGTTCTCTGCTTGTGTTTGATTGCCATTTTGTCGTGTAACTGCTATTGTCATGAGTCCGTTACTTTTGTTTGTGTAGATTTATAGTTATTAGCCTACTATCGTTTATCATTATCATTAGTAGTCAGTCCACTAATTCGCATTTCTCTCTCCAGGTACGGCATCTTCCCGGCCGGGTTGTCTGGCGCAGCGAGTTCTCCCACGAGGTTGGTGTCGGTGAGGTAATTACAGCGAAGGCATCAGGAGGGTTTATGCTGAAAGCTGTAGGGGCTGGTTTATGTCATGGGTTGCCAAGCAGTATTTTTTTGAGGAGCGATACCTGTTATTAGGGAATGATTTTTTTTAAGAGAGCACTGGTGAGGGTAATGTTCATAGATTATTTTTGGCATATCCGAAGTCGAAGAAATGCTTTTGAAATGTTAACTAGACCAAGATTCCTTTGCAAGATAATGTTTCCTTGATGCAACTTCTTGCGATGTGTAATGAGTCAACGATAATGATGCATTAACTTCGGTGCCGCCTGTTCTTGCCTGCAGCGATGCCAGTCCCAGGAAACATTATTAACCTAATTACGCCTGTGATTAAGCCTGCATAAAGTTTTTAGTCCGTGGATGATCATGATGCTGACGAGGCTTTTTCATCCCTTGACTTCGGCGCCGTCATGCAGCCGCCATGTAGTCGCCATGCATTCACCTTGAACCTGCCTGAAAGCTTTTCTGTATTCTATTGCCATGGGTCTACCAGGCATATGCCATGCAGCCATCATGAGGTTTCCATGTATGTAGCCGTTGCTCATGGCCAGATCTTACACCTCCCATGCACTCTCTGCCATCCACAGTGCGCCTTTGCTTCGGCACCGCGCGAAGGGTAAAGGAAAAGAAGGGAGAGGAGGATGCGGAAATAGGATAGCATCCTTGAAGCTCTTTGCAGGGGGTATCGCATGTCAACACTGCAACACTCCTTAAGACTTCCCTGGGAATATACGGGCGCGGCCATGCAGTCAGGCACTACGGTCATTAGAAGGCGTTTGTTCAAGCATTTACCATTTTCTTTTGTTTTCGTACCATGAAAGAGACATTTTGAATAAAGCGTTACATCACTTTATCCATTCAAGTGCTAGACATTGGAGAATGGCGCTACGGGAATGACACTGCTGCATTCTCTTTATTATTACATTATCAAAGCCTCCCTTGTTAAGTGTAGCTATTGTGTAAGTGTTGCATGCGCACAGGGTCATGCACCCGGCAATGTTTGCGGCGCAATGGCACGTAGCCACCTCTTGCGCGCCTCATGAAGAACTGTGGGAATATGGCTCCTTCCTCTCTCGCCCTGTCCCTCCCCCTTACACGCCCCTCCTCCCCCACTTCATCCAATCTCCTTTGCACACCCTTTTCCCACCCTATTCCCTCACTCCCCTCCCATATCCCCCTCTCCTTTCCTCCTTCCTTCCTCGCACTTCAACTTTCCTCCTTTATTCTCCCCACTGCCCTTTCCTACATTCCCCCTTCTACCATCAGCGCTTTTCTCTTTTCTCCTACTCTTCCTCTATTTTCTTTTCCTCCCTTTTCTTTTCGGTTCCCCTTTTTCCCATTTCACTTTCCTTCCCTCTCACTTCCTCTTTCCCTCTCTCTCATTTCGTTCTCCACCTCCTCTACTCTCCTCTTCTCCCTCACGCCCCTTCCTCCCATTGCCCATCCTCATTTTCACCCTTTTCTTTCCATCTCTCCCCCTCCTTCTCCACGCCACTTACCTCCATTCCCCTTTTCCCCTCTCTCCTTGCTCCCGCTTTCCCTTTTCCACTTCGCTCCACTCCCCCTTTCCTCCCCACTTCCCCCCCCCTCTCATTCTTATCCCGAATCCTCTTGTCTTTCTTCTCCCTCCCCCCTTCAGTGACGGGGTAATCAGGGCAGAAGAGGAATAGTTAGGTTGGATGAAGGCAAAGGGGGGTAGGATAGGGGTGAAGGGGGGATAGATTGAATAATGTGAGTGCATGAGTAGGAGGGGGGGGTAGTGTAGTAGGAGGGAAGGAAGGGTTGTGGGAGGGGAGAGCCAGCAGACCGTACAAGGACACTGTTATCACTAGTTAGTTGCTTCGTGACCTACGGATAGCGTCATCAGCCCCGCAGATGCTGGTTCGGTCACGCCAGCGGCCGGCCGAACCAGCCAGCCCCTCTCTGTCCGCTGGCCTTTCCGCCTCGGGTTCCCGTTTCGCCTTTTCTCTTTTTCGTCTCCCTGTTTTCAGAACTTTGCTATTGGCATCGTCGTGGTTGTTGCAATTATTGTTTTTGTCGTTGTTTTCATCGCGATCTTCGTCTGATTTGCCGTCATCGTCTTCATCACTGCCATTGTCAACGTCGTCGTCTTCATCTTCGTCATTTTTTTCTTCATTATCTGATAAGCCTTCTTTTTATCCGCCAACCCCATTGTTTCTGTATGTAAGACAGTTGAGAGTTTATGTGCATTAGTACGAGAGAGAGAGAGAGAGAGAGAGAGAGAGAGAGAGAGAGAGAGAGAGAGAGAGAGAGAGAGAGAGAGAGAGAGAGAGAGAGAGAGAGAGAGAGAGAGAGTTCTAAGAGAGACAGAGAGGGAGGCCTAAAGAGAGAGAGAGAGAGAGAGAGAGAGAGAGAGAGAGAGAGAGAGAGAGGGAGGGAGGGAGGGAGGGAGGGAGGGAGGGAGGGAGGGAGGGAGGGAGGGAGGGAGGTCTAAGAGAGGGAGGTCTAAGAAGAAGAGGTCTTAAGAGGGAGGTCTAAGAGAGGAGGTCTAAGAGAGAGGTCTGGGGCGAGAGAGGTCTAAGAGAGAGGTCTAAGAGAAAGAGAGAGAGGTCTAAGAGAAAGAGAGAGAGGTCTAAGAGAAAGAGAGAGAGGTCTAAGAGAAAGAGAGAGAGGGCTAAGAGAGAGAGAGAGAGGTCTAAGAGAGAGAGAGAGAGGTCTAAGAGAAAGAGAGAGAGGAAGCCAAAGGAGAAAGAGAGAGAGGTATAAGAGAAAGAGAGAGAGTAGTAAGAGAAAGAGAGAGAGGAGAAAGAGAGAGAGAGAGAGGGGTAAGAGAGAGAGAGAGAGGCCTAAGAGAGAGAGAGAGAGAGAGGTCTAGGAGACAGAGAGAGAGAGAGAGAGGGCTAAGAGAGAGAGAGAGAGAGAGAGAGAGAGAGAGAGAGAGAGAGAGAGAGAAAGAAAGAAAGAAAGAAAGAAAGAGAGGTCTACGAGAGAGAGGTCCTAAGAGAGAGAAGGTAGAGGTCTAAGAGAGGAGAGGGGAGAGAGAGGTCTAAGAGAGAAGAGAGAGAGGTCTAAGAGAGAGAGAGGTAGAGGTCTAAGAGAGAGAGAGATAGAGGTCTAAGAGAGAGGTAGAGGTCTAAGAGAGAGAGAGGTAGAGGTCTAAGAGAGAGAGAGGTAGAGGTCTAAGAGAGAGAGAGAGAGAGGTCTAAGAGAGAGAGAGAGAGAGATCTAAGAGAGAGAGAGAGAGGTCTAAGAGAGAGAGAGAGAGAGAGAGTCTATGAGAGAGAGAGAGAGGGTCTCAAGAGAGAGAGGTAAAGGGTCATAAGAGAGTGAGAGGTAGAGGTCTAAGAGAGCGAGAGAGAGAGAGAGAGGTCTAAGAGAGAGAGAGAGAGAGAGAGAGAGAGAGAGAGAGAGAGAGAGAGAGAGAGAGAAATAAAGAAAGAAAGAAAGAAAGAAAGAAAGAAAGAAAGAGAAAAAGAGAGAGAGAGAGAGAGAGAGAGAGAGAGAGAGAGAGAGAGAGAGAGAGAGAGAGAGAGTGAGAGAGAGAGAGAGAAAAGAAAGAAAGAAGAGAAAGAGAGAAGAGAGAGAGAGAGAGAGAGAGAGAGAGAGAGAGAGAGAGAGAGAGAGAGAGAGAGAGAGAGAGAGAGAGAGAGAGGCCTGAGAGGGGTCTGAGAGAGAGAGAGAGAGAGAGAAAGAAGTCTGAGAGAGAGAGAGAGAGAGAGAGAGAGAGAGAGAGAGAGAGAGAGAGAGAGAGAGAGAGAGAGAGAGAGAGAGAGAGAGAGAGAGAGAGAGAGAGAGAGAGAGAGGTCTAGAGAGAGAGAGAGAGGTCTAAGAGAGAGAGAGAGAGGTCTAAGATAAGAGAGAGAGAGAGGTCTAAGATAAGAGAGAGAGAGAGGTCTAAGAGAAAGAGAGAGAGGTCTAAGAGAGAGAGAGAGGTCTAAGAGAGAGAGAGAGAGGTCTAAGAGAGAGAGAGAGAGAGAGGTCTAAGAGAGAGAGAGAGAGAGAGAGAGGTCTAAGAGAGAGAGAGAGAGGTCTAAGATGACAGAGAGAGAGAGGTCTGACGTTAGAGAGGTCCAAGAGAGAGAGAGAGAGAGAGAGAGAGAGAGAGAGAGAGAGAGAGAGAGAGAGAGAGAGAGAGAGAGAGAGAGAGAGAGAGAGAGAGAGAGAGAGAGAGAGGGGATATATGTGTGAGAGAGGAGGGTCTAAGTAGAGAGAGGGAGGGTCTAAGAGAGAGAGAGGAGGTTCAAGAGAGAGAGGGAAGGTCTAAGAGAGAAAGGGAGGGTCTACGAGAGAGAGGGAGGGTCTAAGAGAGAGAGAGAGGGTCTAAGAGAGAGAGAGAGAGTCTAAGAGGGGGGGTATATATCTGCTTTCGGCTCATTCGAAAGAAAATGTTAAAGAGGAAGCGAAAAAAAATGTATATCCGCGATTTTAAAGCGCGGAGAACATTTCTTGGTACGCTGCGTGCGGGTCCCCTTGAAGAGGTAGTGGCGAGGGCGTGAACCACTACGCCCACCTCGCTCGCACCACCTGGCCTGCA
>NC_091569.1:17433894-17443894 GCF_042767895.1 Penaeus vannamei | reverse complement strand
GGCGAATAGAGAAAGGAAGGAAGGTTAAAGTTGGAAAAGTTGAAAAGAACGGACGCGGTGCAAACCAGCCGTGTCAAGTGACGTTCATATTCAGGAGGCATTTCTTCCCGCCTGGCAATTTAGTGATATGCCAGTGATGTGAACTTATGCATTATTTTTGTAATGAATCCAATTGTTATGCTAATGCGCGTGGTTCCGCATCAGATGGCCGGCGTCGCCAATTGAAGGATGCAGTCCTCGGTGCCAAGGGTGGGCTGAGAGGGGGCGAGAGTGCTGCAAAAGGGGGAAGCAAGTGTGAGGGATGAGGCAGACGGAAAGGAGTGAGCGAGAGGGGAATGAAAGGGTATGGTGAAGCCTAGGGAACGGAAGGAACATGACTGAGAAGCAGTGAAAAGAAAGAGAATGAGGAGGGAAAGGGAAAGGGAGTTTAGAAGGCTAGGCTAAAGAGAGAACAGGGACTGGGAGACAGTGAGTGAAAAAGGAAAGTTAGTGAGGAGGCATAGGGAAAGAAAGAGTGTAAGGGGATGAAAATGGTAGCGAGAGAAAATAGAGGACGAGGGTAGCACCTAGAAGTGAGAGGATTTTGTGAAATCAGCGACAGTGTGCGTGTGACGGAAATGGTTTGGGGCCGCCTGGTGCTGTAGAAGGATTAGCATGTCAGCAAAAAAAAAAGAAAAGAAAAACTTGGAACATAGCCGGTTCCCATAAAGAATCTCGTTGGTAGAACGAGGAGGTGGCAAGAGAAAGAGGAAGGAGAGGGAGGGACATGAGGGAAGGCGGGACAAAAGGGAGCCTCGAGATAAATAAAGACAATAGGAGAGCAATACAGTCCACGTGGCCAAACTCACGTTGTAAAGGTCCGCCGACGTAGAAAACCGGCCTCATCACGGCCACTCAAGGGCTCAAATCTCGCAATTATTTAACTTAGCGTCGAATCACGAGTCGTGGGTGGGAGACCATTGTCATGTGTATGTCTTCCAGTTGATTAAAAAGTGCGTGTGACCAGTACTTGATCTCTGATACCCAAGCGTCGATACATCTTTGCTTTTGACTTGAAGAAAATGCTGAAGATAAGCAGATTCGAAGTTGGTTGCAGAATGGTAAAAAAAACATACCGATTTTTATTGTTTATTTTTCAACAGCACTTGTTCATGGGGAGTTATTGATCAGATTACATTCGACGTTTATCTTGAGTTCTGACGGCGTCATCACTGCTCCGCTCTGTGGCCTTTTGTCTCCGGTCCCCGTGAGGAGATGAATCGAATATCTCGACTCATTTCCAGGGCCAGAAGGGGAGGGGTAGGGGGGAAGATGAACACAACGAGGCCTCGAGGGGCTTCGTCGAGCGCCATGAAAAACGCCAACTGCCTAGGATGCGCAGGTCCTTATGGCGTTGTTGCAGAGGCGTTGTAGGGGTTCTACGAAAAAAAGACAACAGTGGGAGGCTCCTTTTCCGGCTCTGGGGTTCAGGGGTTAACGTCTCTCTGGACTTTTGCGGAAATCTGCCAGCAGGATAGGATGATCGGTGTAACGAAATGGGATGATAACTACGAGTTGTTGGGTACTGAGTGCGGGCAGGAGGAGGAAATGTTGGGATTGGCTGAGATAAGAATGTAAGCATTGGTGGCAGTTAGTATTAGGAAAACAATTATAATTAGTCCCACGACTATTCCTTTTTCTAAAGAAAGGACTCAGATTTCTTAGCAAGGGAAGCAGAACGGCTTTCAAAAACTTTCTAGAAAACATCTTTCAGAAAAGAATGAATATCGAGTTGTTGATTAGATCTACAAGTATGACGCCGGCAGGCTGCGCCAACCGGTATTGTCTGCATTGCAATCGTGTTTGTTCACTGAATAAGGCTACAGACACAGGTAAAGTAACTGTTAACAAATCTATTTAGTTTGTTTTGAAAAGTAAACAACCTGATCAACCGGGGTAGGTACCTGACGTAGATATTTGTATATAAAGCAAAGGGTTTTGATATATGTGTATGTGTGAGAAAAACAAAACAAAACCAAACCAAGGACAAGGATTGTGTTTGTATGTGTGTGTGTGTGTGCGCGTGCTTGCATGCTTGCTTTGCATGTGTGTACATTCGCGCGCGCGCCTGAGTAGGCTGGCGCGTGCTCTTGATTTCAGATAAGTGTAACTTTCGATAGGATGTAAAAGAAGGAAGGTGAGAAGAAGCAAATAAAAGAGAAAGTCATGAGAAAAGTATTAGGCCGGGCGCCCACCTTCAAGTCGGAGAGGAAAGCGTGGGGAGTCCTTGCGGCGACAACTGTGCCTGACTGTTGAATTATTAAAGTGAGCGCCTCATGTGCAGGTTTTCCTAATTAATTCGGGAAAGTTTTGATTGTGAAGAGAGATTGCGCGCGCGTCCACTCGTGGCCCACTCTGGCGTAGCGAGGAGTGAGGCGAGGGAGAGGGAAAGAAGAACGAAACTAGGAGTAAGGAGTCTGTGATAGGATGTGGGGACGAGTGTCTCCTTCCTCGCCGTCTGTCTGCAATGAGTAGCTTTTTTGTACCATCGCAGTTAGACCGGCTTTTACCGGCTTCGAACTCTAACTCCAGCAGTCATACTCTTCCTTCCTTCCTTCTTCCCTTCCTCATTTTCTCTTTCTCATTTTCTCTCTCTCTCTCTCTCTCTCTCTCTCTCTCTCTCTCTCTCTCTCTCTCTCTCTCTCTCTCTCTCTCTCTCTCTCTCTCCCCCTCGTTTTCCTCCTTCACTCTTCTCTTTCCTCCCTCTTTTCCCCATTTGTTCCGTCCCTCCTTCCCTCTCCCCTTCCCTCCCTCCCACCTTTCCGCTCACTCTCCTCCTTCCTCGGCGCCACCAACCGCCTCGCAATCTTCACCTGTCTGATCCTTTTCATCTGCTTCCTTTTCTTCCTCAACCGCCTCCAGATCCGGAATGTTCTGTAGCCTATTTAATTAGGATAAGAATGCGTTTTCGATCCCCTTGCAGACACACTCAAGGTCGTTCTCACTATCTTGCTCTCCGGTTGTCTATGTTTGTCTGTAACTGTATCTGTCTGTTTTGTCTGTGTATGTCGTGATTGGCGGTCTCTTTGGCTATTTCTTTCTGGCTGTCTCTGTCTATCTGTTTGTATTTTTGTCTCTGTCTTTGTATGCATTTGTCTGTGTCTTTGTGTGTACTTTTGGTTGTCTCATTCTGTTTCTCACTGTCTGACTGACTATATTTCTTTCTGTCTGTATCATTCTCTCTCTCTCTCCCTTTCCCTCTCCCTCCCTCCCTCCCTCCCTCCCTCCTTCCCTCTCCCCTCTCCCTCTCCCTCTCCCTCTCCCTCTCCCCTCCCTCCTCCCCCCTCCCCCTCCCCCTCCCTCCCCCTCCCTCCCTCCCTCCCTCCCTCCCTCCCTCCCTCCCTCCCTCCCTCCCTCCCTCCCTATCTCCCACTCCCCCCTCTCCCTCTCTTCCTATCACCCTCTCTCCCTCTCCTCCTCCCCCATCTCCCTCCCTCCCTCTCCTCATCCCCCTCCCTCATCACCCTCCCTCCCTCTCTCGCTCCCTCTCCTGCTGTCTACCCTCTCTCCCCCCTTCTCCCCTTCTCTCCCTCCCTTCCTTCTCCCTCGCAGTTTGTTTGTCTACGTAGATGAATTCCTATTGACATTTCTGACTCCTCCAAGACAGCTGCATCCCTGATAACGGGATGGATGGCGTGAGGAAGATTGGGGGATGCAGAAGGGGAGTGCAGCGCTTCGGGGTGTGATTAGGGATCATTGCACGGGGGTTGATCTGTCAGAGGAAAGGATGGGGTGGAGAAAGGAACAGTTGAAAGGCAATGCAAATGTCGATGTGCGTGTATAATGTTGGGTGATGTAACTTGCGTTTCCTCATCCCCCACATTATCACCGCCGTAGGCTTCCTATGCTGTAAAGGGCTGTCTGGGCCATTACATGCCCATACGGAGTTGATGTGCTTTTACCTGCTTATTGTACTCGTTTAGGATTTACATAATCTGCTGTTTTATATGCTCCATTACGCTCTTTCTTCTTGTCCCTCCTTTATTCTTTTCCTTTTTAGTAGTTTTTAGTATTCTCACGTACACGCTCGCGCGCGTACACACACACACACACACGCACACGAACACACTCACGCAGAGGGAGGGAGGGAGGGAGGGAGGGAGGGAGGGAGGGAGGGGGGGAGGGAGGGAGGGGGGGGCGGTGAGAAGAGAGAAAGAGGGGGTGAGAAGAGAGAGGGAGAGAGGAGAGAGATTGATTTGATTTGATAAGATTTATTTACAGAACAGTGTACATGCCCCGTAAAAAGCCTGGGGAAGATGCTATTGCATCTACTCAAACTGGCTGTGCTTATATTTTTGTAAAGGGTTGTTAATCAACCATTAGCCCTACATGCCTGGAGGGTTGTCATCATGCTTACATTATTCACGTATCTAGTTGGCAAAAAAATTATGTCACTAATCGAAGAGAGGGAGGGAGAGGGGGAGAGGAAATATGGAGATAGAGGGGGAGAAGAGGGAAAGGTAAGGAGAGATAAGGAGCGAGAGGGAGAAGGAGAGAGAGACGCTTGCACAAACACCCCAGTTCGATAACCCATCACTGCGGTAACCGTATTGCTCGCCCAGCCTCTCTCATCGACCACCGTGGGAACATCGCATGACCTAATTCATCTCCGCCTCCCTCCTTCCCTCCGCCATGCGTCATCTTCCCATGCGGTAATGACGGGCTTGGCAACATCCAGCGCGGGGAGGCACCAGTGCGCTCCCGACCGCAAGTTGCCGGGCGGCGAGGACGGCGGTCGCGGTGGCACCTGGGAAGAGCAGCATTGTTTGGTTGCCATCATCGCACGGTTGCCGGGATGTCCGTGTGACAGCTGCGTTCTCTGGCGTTTGTCCTCGTGGTTTCGGTGTGTCTTTGTCGTGGTTTTGCTTCACCCTCTCCCCTCCCCTCGCCTTCCGTTTTGTCTCTTCAAATCTCGTCTTAGGAGTTTGATATGAAAGTTGTTTTTTGTTTTACTCTCTTCTTTTAGAACAAAACAATGACAGCAGTTTCTTTTATCGCCATTATCGTCATCGTTATCATCAACATCAGCATCAGTTATCATCATCTATCAACCATCATGAGCCCCCGTCTGTCACATTCACCGATGTGCTGGGCCTCTGTGTTGGCCAGTGATTCTTTTTATCCCCTCTTTGGCGTCTTTATCAACGGCAGCGGTCTTCCCCTCTCTTCTCTTTGTTTCTTTTAAAGGATTATGCGACGGCGTTGTTTCGAGAGTCATCGACTATTTCGAATGAGTTAGGCGGCAAGCCGAGGTACGAGGGATTTAGGTATTATGTGGAGAGGCCTTTAATTAGCTCTTTGTTTGCTGTCTCTCCTTCTTCCTCGTTCTCTTCGACCTGTTAACCTTTCTTTCCTTTCTACCTTCACGAACTTATTCTCCTTTCTCCGTTGTATTTTGTTTATCCACTGCCTCCTCCTTTCCACGTCCGATCTCCTCTTTTTCTTCTCGTATTCCTTTTCTTTTTTCTCCTTGCACCTTATATCCTTCGCTTCCACTTCTCTTTTCTCCTTCTTTTCATCATCATTCTTCTGTTCGTCTTTCCCTCTCCTTCTCTCTCTCCCTCCCACTTCCTCATTCCCCCACCCCTTCACCTTTTCCATCTCCCTCTTTTTCCTCCTCCCTTCTTTATCTTCTTCCTCCTCCTCCTCCTCCTCCTTCTCCTCCTCTCCCTTCTCCTCCTTCTACTCCTCTCCCTCCTCCTCATCCCCTACATCCTTCTCCTCCCTCTCCCTCCTCCTCCTTCTCCTCCTCCCTCCCTCCCTCCTCCTCCCCCCCTCCCTCCATCCTCTTCCTCCTCCCTCCTCCTCCCTCCCCCTCCCCCTCCTCCATCATCTTCCTCCTCCCGCCTCTCCTGCTCCTACTCCCTCTTCCTCCTCCTCCTCCTCCTCCTCCCTCCTCCTCCCTCCTCCTCCTCTCCTCCTCCTCCCATCCCCCCCTCCCCCCATCCCTCTTCCTCCTCCTCCTCCCCCTCCCCCTCCCCCTCCCCACTTCCCCCCTCCCCTCCTCCCCCTCCCCCCATCATCTTCCTCCCGCCTCCTCCTACTCCCTCTTCCTCCTCCTCCTCCTCCTCCTCCTCCTCCTCCTCCAGCCGCCCACCTTACTAGCACTTCTCTCCCGCACACCTCTCACCCCTTCCCTTCCCATCCCTTCTCCATCCTTCCTCCTCGCGATTTATTTTCCTTGTAACCCCGCCGCCCCCGGAGGTGTTCGTCGCCGCATGATTTAGAGTCACAAGACGCGGCTGATGAATTCCTCATGTCGCAGCGAGAGGACTGCGTCGCCAGGGGATCCGTATTTAGGAAGCCTTCCCTCCGTTCCATTTGTTGGGTTGGTTTATTTTGTTGGGGTATTTTTTGTTTTTTGTTTTTTGTTTTTTGTTTTTGTTTATCGTTCCTTTTCTGGGGAGAAGAGTAGTTGACCTTGACCATGGGGGCAGCGGGGGTGGGGCACACCTGGACCGGACGAGAAACACTTCGATGCTGCCCCAGGGTTTATTGTTGTGGGTGGAGTTGCGCCCGTATGTTTGAGTTTGCTTGTATGTAGACACGCACCACAGGCGTAGAGGCTTAAGAGGGGGAAGAACAATGGTAGCAATTAGAAATAAAATCAGAGGAAAAGAAATGAAATGAATTGGGATGGTAAATGAGGAGATAAGGAGGAGGCAAAGAAGGAAGAGCCAAATAAATGATACGAACCGATTGACGCATAATGTATCATCACGAAGGCAAAAGGCCATATATTAAGTATTACCTTACGGAGATACCTCATGCATGCTACAGTAAAGAAAAAGTTTATCTCATTGCCATAATACAGAAGCCGTTTTTTATTTACAATTTACTTGCCCATGCCACGGACTGTCTCATGGACTCCAAAGTTTATACAGTAATATCAAGATATCCAGTGGATTTTATGTAAGGAATGGGTTTTGCGTCCGAAAGGAAACCCCAAGGTCATTTTCTGAATGTATTTTTTACGAGTTCATGAGGTAATTTCCACAAGGCCTTGAGGCATCGTAAGTGCGTCGATATATATTTTCCACGTATTAATTTAGTTTTAAGGGTCGCCGAATTGTATGTGTTTGTTTTAGATTATATGTATTGAGTAAGAAGGTCGAGTAGTCTAGGATACTTGAGATGCAATAGTTGCTTGCTTTGAGAAATGTTTTGGGAGCGGGAGGGGTTTGGGGGAAGAGGGACGGAGATGTGGGGGGGGGGGGCAGTTTGGTTGGGCGTGAGTAAGTCACCTTGTATGCAGGGCGGAGGGGGAAGGGAAGTGGAGGGGGGGACGTCTAATACCGACTTACCGGAAGGACGTGGTAAGTTTGGGCTACAAGGAAGGGGGAGGGATTGGGGGTGAGGGAGGGAGGGGGAGCTAGGCAGCCGGATCCCGCGTGCTAATCAGGTTAAGAATAATTTGCTTATTTTTGTTAATCCTTCCTTCCTTCCCTTATTTATTTATCTGTGAATTATTATTATTATTATTATCATCATCATCATCAGTAGTGTTTTGTGTGCGTGTGTATGTGTGTATCTGTCTGTCTGTATATGCATCTGTTTATTGTGATTGGTTTCCCTGTTTTTTAAAGCTTCTGATATGTTGTGTTTTTCTCTTCGAAATCTATATCCATATGAAATAAGTTAGAAAGTTATGACCGTGACGAATTGACTGAGAGAATTAACATTTAAATGTTTTTGGAATGCGCTCTTAACTATGAACAATTATACCTTTGTAATGTTTGCATTGCATGTAAACAAACGCAACTAGCACATCCGCTGACACTATCTCCATAACCACAGTCTGAAGACTATTTGTTTATTTTTTCTCCTTTCCTTTAATCAATTTTCGTTTGTCCTTTTTCACTCACGTTTTATTTTTACCTTCATCAACTTGTTCACTTCATGTTTTTTTCACCCTTCCCTCCTCTCTCTCCATTTCGGTAAGTGTTCCATGAAAACATTTGGATATTAGATACTTCATCTCCTGTCACTGACTGTGGTAAATGGATCGGCAAGGTGGGCGTGCATGACGTACGACGCACATCTGCGGGCGAGGGCGAGAGCGCGAGAGGGTGAGAGGGCGAGAGGGCGTGGGGGTGCTAGGGGCTGATGGGTTAGCTGCCCCCCCCCCCCTCCTGCTTGTTTTGAGTCTGCTTTACGAATATTCTTGGCGTGTCCTTTCCCCTTTCGTATATTTCCTTTCATTCATTTATTTTTCGTGTTTGTTTTCAGACTTTCGAGTTAACCCTCTTATTGCCCCCCTTTCACTTGCTTACATTTGCCTTATTTTTTATCTCCACTTCCTCTATATTCACCGAAAACAGGAAAATTGAAAATAACTTTGCTTGGTTCTTATCCATCTCTGCTTCCTCAAAAATTCAACGAAAACATGGAAATTCAAAGCTTATGCCCAGACGCCCGGCATTCCTCGTTCTCAGCTGTTCACGACTCTCGGTTCGCTTCCTTTTCCTCTCCTTGTCCTTCTGTTCCCCGCTCGGGAATCATTTTTCCGAAGCTATTAGGCGTAGACGATAGCTCGCGGAATGGCGTATGCTTCGGCCGTTATCTCATGTTTATTGCACGGAATTGGTTATTGTCTTAGAGCAACAACCGCCGGGGATATTTAGGCTCGAGGTTCTTCCTCATCGAATGAAAAATAGCTCGATAATACATTGAATATGAAACAGCCACATGCAGTTCGACGCTCTTGCAAATAAAATGAGCAAGTGCATAAGAATATCTGAAGAATCGGTGCATTTTCGATGTTTCGAAACCTTTCATGATAATCTGCGAGTATATACCATATGTATATGTATATATATATATATATATATATATATATATATATATATATATATATATATTATATATATATATATATATATGTGTGTGTGTGTGTGTGTGTGTGTGTGTGTGTGTGTGTGTGTGTGTGTGTGTGTGTGTGTGTGTGTGTGTGTGTGTGTGTGTGAGTGAGTGAGTGTGTGTGTGTGTGTGAGTGTGTGTGCGCGCGCGTGCGCGTACATTCAGTCAAGTAGAAAAGACGGGGAAAGGGAGTATCAGTTATAATCACTACTTGTTTTTTTTTCGAAAATTAGGAAATTATTTAACGTTTTCTTTTCCATGACTCAGCGGAGACCTTTGTTAGAGAATGTGTGGGTAATTTTGAGCAGCGAGTGTCAGCAAAATATCTTTTCTGTTGAAATGTACGCGTAGCACTCTCTTCCTGAACAGAGCAAGGCGAAACCGGTCTTATGAATCTCCGGCCAGGCTTTTCCTTTGCTGTAATTTCGTTGGCTGATAAACAGACTCTCTCCGAAAAAGCGGAGGCTGCGCAGCCATTCCGAGAAATCGAGGCAGAGGGCGAGGGCGAGGGAACAAAGGGGAGGGGGAGGAACGGGCGGAAGGAGTTGGGAGAAAAGGAAAGTCGGAGGATGGAAAAGTATTGGTCAATCAGCGAGGGCAAGATGCGTTTTGTAATTATTGCTTCGATGTATTACCTGCTTGATTGATAGACTGTGGAAATGTTTGTTATCCGTGATTTTGCCCCAAGGCTTCTTCTTCCTTGCCGTGTTTTACTCGCCCAGCCGCCTCACCCACTTTTTCTTTTCATTTCGTTTGATTGTTTGTTGCTCATTCAGGATTATGAATTGTATAGTGTGTAATCATTCATAGCTTTTATCAGACTAGACAAGATGGGCATTGAGTCGGAAAAGTAGCGTGAATCAGAATGTTAGAAATGTTGTCACCGAGAGTTATTAGTTTCCAAAAAAAAAAAAAAAAATCGTTGTTGAAGGACTCTCCACGCCGTCGGTGGGAAGGAAGTGTGTCTCGGGCCATTGTAGTAGAGGTATTGCGTCACTTTTCGTATGAAGATTTAATGTTGACAAATGGTGTTCTGTTTAGTTGGCTAAGCCGGCTCTTGTTCGGGCTCCCACGGTAAACTTCTCAGGGGAAGTTGGGAAGG
>NC_091569.1:17392566-17395066 GCF_042767895.1 Penaeus vannamei | reverse complement strand
GCGTCGTAATGTTGATAGACAAGTGTGTGCCTTTGCTTTTGCTTTTGTGAAGTATTTACACCGCAGTTCAGGCTACTTTGTTAGTAATTTAACGTTGATGGTTTTGGAAAAAAGGAAGAAAAAAATATATGTATACATATACACACATATAATTTTGTGTCGATTGCTTAATGTTAGATAAATATAGGTATTACATTCATTCATACATACATTTATTTTTTCATATGCACGGTGCTTGTTCCAGACTCAAAATGCGTTTTAATGTATGTCAGTTTTGAGAATATTAGCGTAGAGAGGAATATGTTAATATTACTTGCATAACCATTAAATAGTAGTTTACATCTGAAGTTATTTCTAGCAGAATTGCAAATCGTTTTATCGTTACGAATATGACAGTTTCCATAAGACTCGAGAAGGCCAGGGTGAAAGGGCGTCTCCGAAGGGCAGCGACCCTCCTTGAGCAGTGTTTTGCAATGCAGGACAAGAACTTAAGTGGGGGTAGGGTTCGGATGCCGAGATATACATACGTTTGGACATCACATAAGCTTTATATAGGTGTCCTTGCGTAAGTCAGTGAGTCGTGTCTTTGGAACACCGAAACAGATATTTGTGTGACTTCGATCTTTGCTTAGGGAACAGTGACTATTTACTCGGTCCCCAGAAGGTGGAAGACCACGCACCGCCTGATCTTGGGAGCTGATTGCAATGGGTATTGCCAAAAGTCTTTTTCCCTTTCAAGTTTCCTGTTGCGCAGGAAAAATTATAGGGTGAAATAAAGGCTGGTGTAGTGTTAAGGGTCTTATATTTTTCCTACAAGTAATAAATATCGCCAATGGTGGTCTTAACTTGAATAAGACACATCAGGGGACCATGGTTGAAGAAAAACGTACATAGATGTGCGAACATGTGGGCTCATTCGCCAGGACATTCTCGTTTGTCACGGTCACTGAGTTCTATAGCATGATATGGGACGTTCACCCATCTCCCAGAGGAGTCATTATGAATTACGCAAGAGCTTGACTCTGTTGCTGTGGCTTCTTCAGAGGTATTGTTACTATGTGCGTCGTTCGATAGAAACTGGCTTCAAGGGAAGGGAATTTTTACTTCTTAAGCCCCGCTCCCCGCCGTCTTGTTTTTCCCCTCCCGAAAACGCAGCATCATGTCAAGTGAGCTTACCCTTCGATCCCTCTGCTCTTTCGCAGACGCTTCTCAATCACTGGTTTGTTTGTCCTGCTTCAGCTTCTCCTCTTGAGTAGGAGCGAACAGGCTAATGATGGCCGCAGGAATGCCGAAGCCCGCGCATGAAAGTTACCAGCGAGCTTGAAGGGAGCACAAGTTACAGCGGGCATGGGGCGTGGCCTGGCTCTCGGCTCGCACTCGCTAATCGGGAACCATCTTTTTGCTCTTTCTTCGTCGTATTCGGCTGTTGTTGTTATTTATTTTTTGTTTTTGCTTTTCTTCGCTCTCCTTTCATCCATGTTGCTTTAGACGACGCGCTCGCCATCCATCTTGAACGGGTTATCTTCCATCTTAGCTGCTTGTATAGTAATTTAACTGCAGATGAATCTAGTCTGGCGCAACCATTAGCGATTATATCTCTCCCAGTACATACGAATTTAGTTGTTAATGATGATGAATTTAGATGAAGGTACCGGCATACGATCGGAGGACTAAGTGGGATAAGAATTAGGAAGGGGAATCCGTAAGCAAGACAAGAGGGAAACGACTTGTCAAGGTCATGATTTAGAGTATAATTTCGAGTGGGTCTGAGGTTAAGTTAAGGCCATAGAGTGACCTCAGTAAGAGTTGGCTGGTTAGGGAGCTTAAGATGATGGAGAAAGTGAAGGAAATGGAAAGGTCCATAGACGACACCGAATGAATCTGGGACAAAGGAAGAGGCACTTGCCACTCGGGAAAAGCAAACGCCGGGACCAGCCCAGATGAGTGTATGGGTTATGCTTGGTCCAACTTGACCTCGTTTGTGAGGCGGCGACTCGCGCCCTTTCCCGATTTAACCCCGAGGAATGGGGCGGTGGAGGGCGTCGTGTGGAGAGGGAGGGCGGTATGTGGGCTATGTTGTACGCGCTGATTGATGTTCGAGAGTAACACGGAGACGTTAATTTGTGTTATTCTGAGCCTGGACATCGAGCCGGGGGCAAGATGCAAGCGCATCGAGCTCGATGTTTCATTATTTTCACGTTTTTATTGGTGGTTTCGCCTTCTCAGCATCTGTTTTTGAGTAGCTTTTATGATAGCTTTATCCTCGTATTTTTTAAGACTTGACGTCAGAGTGCCGTAGACAGAATATCTGTAGGCCTCGTGACATCCAGATGTGTTCAAGTCAGCTTATTGAAGAAAATCACCGAAGTCATGTTGCTAATCCTTAGGTTGCATGTACAAACAGCGCCTGGATCCTGTACGAACGAGTAATTGAATCCACGGAAAGCATGCGTGCGGTGTAAGTTCTTGCCAGCAGCCCTCCTTCTTTCTCCCCATGTAC
>NC_091569.1:17387566-17390066 GCF_042767895.1 Penaeus vannamei | reverse complement strand
TACATGATATGGGCGTGTGAGCTTGGGACGCGTGGGCGATGGGAGGGATATTGGAAATGTGTCGCTCCCAGTATACTTAGTATTCATTGCATTTATTAGTCGTAATGCACGCAGTGACGTGGTCGCCTCCGAATTAATGAGTTTTACCAATCCTAAGAATCCTTTTCCTAATCCACTTCCCTGGCCCAGATGTGCCACTTGTGTCATGGCTGCCACTACGCATTTCTTCGATATTTTTTACATTGTTATTTCTCCCAGTGGAATAGCCAGGGATGCTTCGGATTTTAATTCATTTGTTTCTCTCTTCATTTTTTAATTACGAGATCTGGCGTGAGAGAACTAGCAGATCTCTCGTGTTGGCTGCTTCATTTCCAACATCGTATTTATTGCCTCGTACTGCATCAGTACCCAAAACTAAGACGCTGTTCTATAGTCCGAAGACAGAATTGTGAATAAAGTGTATAAATAAATGAGGCCAGCTTGCCTCTTGCCCTCCGCCATGCTGCTTTCGTGTTCAGCTGCCCTCCCTTCTCCTTATCGTCTTTCATAACATCATATACCTCGGTCTCCACATCTGTTGAACTTACCCGTCCTCTCTGTTGCCTCGCCTTTAACGACCTCCTTAATGCCTTAAACATTATCGATAAGAGAATCAAGATGTTAGTGCCGCTCTACGTCAGCAATATTGGCCGTTTTATTTGCCTGCGGCTTGACTCTTGCGAGAGTAGAGAGGAAAAGTCGTGGCGCGTAAGGAATGATGGAAGCAAGGAGGGGCGGGTGTTTATGGTGGCCTAGACTAGTCGCTTTGGTTAAGAATAGTGAAGTGAAGGCCTGGGGAAGTGCGAGTAGGACCTCCGGAGTGAGTGAAGCATAAGATAAGGTGAAGATGCTGAACGGAAGAGGGCCAGTGGATCTCGCCAAGGCAAATGAGAGACGCTACTCCCATATGGTGGGCGGAGCAGTAGTACGAGGAAGGGGAGCGGAAAGGGAGTCCCGGGAATAATGAAAATGAGAAAGGAATTTCCTGTATGCTTTAAAGGGTGGATGTATCATATTCCATAAAGGACTTGGCGACGCCACATGCCACTAAGTCACGAATGTGGCCGAAGCTGGGAGAGTCGATTGTCAGCATCCATGGGCCGTTTCCATTCGTCTCTGCTCAAAGGTGGCGAGGGAGGCGCCAGGAGTCGGTAAGTGGGAAGCTTCTGAGTTGATGACCAAGGCGGGTTGAGACCGCTACCCCAGCCCCCCCTCCTCTCCCCTTCGAGAAAGTGTAAGAGATGAGGCTGTAGATGAAAATGACCAGCTCTTCCTAACCGCAGCGGTCACTTTGACTAACTGAAAACCACACGCAGTGATAGCGAATTCCGACGCTAACTTTCATTGGCGCGGGTAATTAGGAAACTCAAGTTCTATGGCGGAGTCTGGCGGGCGTGACGAAATAGTGTCTTCCCGGCGAACAAGGGAAGTCAGCGTGACGGCCGGACGTACCGGTGGGGTTTCGCTGCGCCCATGCAGTGGCAATAACTGAATCAGATTGCACTATATAGATTGAGAAACTGATGTCCAAAAACTGACCTTGAAGGGGTGAACCAGAAGGCGCTTATCTCATAATGTTGGCCTCAGATGTCGTGAAGACTTGCGCCACACGACTTATTAGTTACGGTTCGGAGATCGCGGCCGCGTTGCGCAATTTGTACTTGGTGATGTAACGGTGACTGCCATCACAATTTTGCCTCGTGTACGTGTGCAATTGAGAGGGAAAGATATAGAATGTAAAGAGTGGGGAGTTGTTGCTCGGGATGTCAGGACCATCGTCACATGACTGTTGCATGATACGCCATATAGGCGAAATCTCAGGTTATGACCATGATGTGCGATATTTTTTTTTACACATAATGTTGCCCTTTTCTATGCCATGCTCAGCCAAAGAAGTATGTAGACTTACTTAACCTTTCCTTGTGCACCTCCTGCTGTAAGGCCAATGTTTCTTCCAAGTAAGATCTCAGGTAAATCTGTATAAACAGATAGAACTGGAATTAGTAGTTTACTAGTACTGTATATTCGTATTGACGTTTATGTGATAGAAATCGCTCTTCAAGTTTATTAACTTGTGGATAGCGTATGCTTTTCATTTATTATGTCGTTGCAGTTTAGGAAAAACGCGGGTTCAGTATCCTTAAATATTTTTTATTAACTGCTCGTCAAAGGAATAGTACTGTACATTAATTAAAAAGAATAGTGGTGTACATAGATCAAAGGAATAGTGTTGTACACATCAGACTGATTGAAGTGCCCAGATTGAGGAAGCTGACTGTTCTGTACCCTTGTTCCTGTTTTTTAAAGTTTGCAATATATCATTTTCTCGCTTTTGGGTCTTCTTGAAATAATGTTGATTCAACTTTTGCCTACCTGAGGAAGTCGAGTCAACGTTCCCATAAGCAAATTTCGTAATCATTTTATCAAGCGCTCAGCGTTCTTCCCCGCACTGACAGCAGGG
>NC_091569.1:17377566-17382566 GCF_042767895.1 Penaeus vannamei | reverse complement strand
CGCCGTGATCCTTATCCCTCTCTCGTTCCTTCTCCCTCATCCCCTCCCCCTTCTCCTCCTTCCTCCCCTCCCCTTTTTTCTTCTTCCTCCCCTCCCCCTACTTCTCATTCCTCCCTCCATCCCTCCTCTTCCTATCTCTGAAATACAAGAGCGAGGTACTGGAACAACTTGAAATATGTTTTGCAAATTCTGATTACCGCAAGGTGGTGCATACTTGCTCAATGCGCAAGCAATGACACATACCTTTTGACATTGTAATTACAAACAAAGGATCCTTGGCATTACCGCCATACTGGACTCCCCCACCTTCTGCACTGGTTGTCACTTCCTTACTCAACCGACTCACCATGACTCACCATTCGGGTGATTCACCGCTCGCGCTTGGGCCCCGTAGACTGCTCCCCAAACCTGAGTGAATCACCTCAGCATCCGTTTCAGATATTGCAGTGATCACACGACACCCAGGGTACGTCGCCGCGATTTTGTGAGCAGCCATTGAACGCGTGTCCCTGCCTCTTGAACGCTTGAGTGTACAGGTGACATCCGTACTTCCTTTGACAGACGAATTAGTGCCAGGGCCATATGCCAGGGCACCTTGTGCGTATGTACGCCAAGTGTTCCTGGCGCAAATAGACCTACTTGAGGGAAGTCTTTGACGGTAACCTGCCCCTCCCCAATCCGAAGACCTCTGTCATCCCTTCTAATTCTATAGAGAGTGAAGACCATTCGATACTTTAGTGAGCTTTACTCACTTAATCAGTTCAGACTAAATACATTACAAGTGTACCTGTAATGTGATTTGGTAGGCGTAGTCAGTGCATTTTAAAAGTGGAGGCGAAAAGGAAGTGTTTGGCACTGAGTATGGAGTGCGAGTGCCTACCGCGTAACCGCATGCCTCGATAGAAGGTGCCTGGGTGGGGAGCCTCCGCAGTGTTCAACTAGTGGGTGCCAGAGACACACGCACGCGCGAACCCTCCAGTCTCTCCTCAAGTGTTGCCTTGCACGAGGCGAGAGTTCTGCTCTCCCAACGGACGCTTGGTGGCGGGGTGTGGACTGTGTTTGAAATAATCTTCTAAGGTGTGGTGCTTATGGTTGTGATGCTGCCTGTAACGTGACCAGCAAAACACATGTTGATAAGATGCCAGAACATGAAAGGAAAGGAAGCGAAGAATTCACATTCTGACAGATTGGTGTAACAGTGGAGTGTAATTTGGGTGTCAGAGCGACGGATCATTGCAAGTGGCGTGTTATTGCCTAACATCGTAATTGTTTCATTTCGCATTATAGTGTTGCTTTATTTTGAGACTGTATAAAGTTGAATGAGTAGAGTGGGAATCATTTCAGCTCCTCCACTGTTACCACAGAACTACAGTGGGTAGGAGCGGCTTTGTTCCTGCAGGCGTGTTTAGAGATGACCTTCAAACTACAGTGTTGCAGATGTGATGCTACTGCACTTTTGTAGTATTATCGCCTTTAAAGTGTTCTGCAGTGGCACGGGATAGCACGGAGTTTACCCCCTTAATAAACTTGTTGCACAATGGCCTTTAGAAGATGAGGACGCACAGCGGGAACTGTAAGGGGTGGTTCCTCTAAAGCTTCCGTGATGTAGGGAAATGCAGTTGTTTTCATGGTGGAGACCCTAACCACATCCCCCAGCGATAGTGCCAACAAGACGCTCCCTGGCCTCGCCTCGCCTCGCCGTCATCACGACACCTACACGACCCGTCATCTGCCCTTCTCCCTCCCCTCTCTCCCCTCTCGCTCCTCCCCCCCTCCTCTCGCTCCCCTCGCCGTGTAAGGCGTCGCGAACATCTCGCTGGAAGAAATCGCACCCTGCAAAAGACGGAAGTTGTCGCGATATAAGGAACGCCTTACTGAGAACGCCATTTCCGCCGTAGAACTTTCAATGCAGTGTACCGAAATCATCACCGTCCTTCGTCTTATATTCATCTGGGCAAATCATCCCCATGCCAGGAATATACATCAGACCAAAACGGATCTCGAAAAGCTTCATAAAAAATCGTTAGATGATTTTTTTCATCTCAGTCATGGGGGATATTGATGCTGCCATGTAATGCTGAAATATGGAAATAATTTCTGGTGACGACGATACCCAAGAGGCCATCTGGGTGGAAGATCAAGGGACGAGCTCCTATGGCGGGTGGAGGGTGATTATGGTAATGGTAGCTGCGATGATGGCGGCGGTGGCGTTGGGGAAGATTATGTGAGAGAGGGTTCGGGCTCTCCTTCGTCGGCTCCTTGTTCCTTTCTGTTTCATCATCATCGTCCATTTGATTGCCATCGTTATCATCACCATCGTATTACATATGTGTGTCTGTGTTTATGTGTGTGTGCGTGTTTTTGTGAATGTGTGAGTGTATGCGTGTGTGTGAGTGTATGCGTGTGTGTGAGTGTATGCGTGTGTGTGAGTGTATGCGTGTGTGTGAGTGTATGCGTGTGTGTGAGTGTATGCGTGTGTGTGAGTGTATGCGTGTGTGTGAGTGTATGCGTGTGTGTGAGTGTATGCGTGTGTGTGAGTGTATTGTGTGTGAGTGTATGCGTGTGTGTGAGTGTATGCGTGTGTGTGAGTGTATGCGTGTGTGTGAGTGTATGCGTGTGTGTGAGTGTATGCGTGTGTGTGAGTGTATGCGTGTGTGTGAGTGTATGCGTGTGTGTGAGTGTATGCGTGTGTGTGAGTGTATGCGTGTGTGTGAGTGTATGCGTGTGTGTGAGTGTATGCGTGTGTGTGAGTGTATGCGTGTGTGTGAGTGTATGCGTGTGTGTGAGTGTATGCGTGTGTGAGTGTATGCGTGTGTGTGTGTGTTGTGTGTGTGTGTGTGTGTGTGTGTGTGTGTGGTGTGTGTGTGTGTGTGTGAGAGAGAGAGAGAGAGAGAGAGAGAGAGAGAGAGAGAGAGAGAGAGAGAGAGAGAGAGAGAGAGAGAGAGAGAGAGAGAGAGAGAGTATGTAAGTGTGCGTGTGTGTTAGTGTGTGTACATGTAGTTAGCATTAATGTGCGTGTTGTCGGGTGTGTTACTGTAAGTATGCCTATCTATTTTGTATCTTTTTGGATGTTCCTCTCCCTCTTCCCCTACATATATACCCCGTCTGTTTCTTCATTTATTACTTTGCTCCAATACTCCTTTCTTTTGTCTGTTTCTTTCTTTCTCCCTCTCCCCCTCCTCTTCTCTTTCTGCCAATGTGTATATCTGTCTCTTCCAGTCATTTCTCACATGCACAGGAGGAGGAAGCGAGTGCAGTCGTAATGCCTAGGTTTCTGGCTCGTGTTACCCCGGTATACGAATAGTCACAGTGACCTTGTCACGCCTTGCCAATAAACGCTCGGCCTGAGAGCTGTGTCCAGTCCGCGCGCTCATGACGTCTGTGCATCGTGGGACGGCCGTCGTCGTGCATTTAGAAGTGCAGCCTTGATATTCTTTTTCGTGACTTTGTTAGTGCCGATCTGATTGTTGTTGTTGCTGTTTGCTCGTGTTTAACGAGAAAACAAATTATTTTTTTAGACCGCGTCGTTGTGATGTCTTGGCAGGAACTGCATGATACGGATGTCGTTGGCTGTCCCGTTGTGTAATTCTGTTCCTTGGACGGGCGAGAGGGGCTAAAAACAATAGAGGGCTAAGCTTGTAGGAGCGCTTTCTATTGCTCCAGCTGACTCCTTTCTCGCTCATCGCACATTGTTGTTTATTGAGGACCATTGTGTGCCCCGCCTGACTGCTGCGTCTGACAGATGACTGCTTGCATATGACGCCTGCTGGCAGACACCTTTTCGACTGCAGATTTGCTTGCTCTTCGACACCCTGTTGCTGACGTTTGTTTATTAGGGCGATTGTTATGTAATAGATGTGCCTGATAGATGGAGATTTTGCGTTTCGAGTCCACATTTTCCTCGTTAAATCTACTATGTCGGGTTTGAGTCCCGTAAGTCCATTCGATAATCGTAATGAGTGACAGCTGGGGCAACATAGAGCTCTGAGGTGGCTGGTTGAAAATTGAAAGGTCGGTGAATATGGCATAGCAGATGTTACCACTACGGCCTTTGAACAGTGACGATGAACAGTGCTTAGCTCCAAAGTCGTGATAGATACAGATAATTATGAGACAATCGTGGTAATGCCTGTAATAGGACCACATGTTTTATCTTTGACATAATTTTTTACTCTACAAATTTCAGATTAGATTGATACGGAAAATGGTGTAGTGATAATCTGTAAATGTTGAAGTGTTTTGAAATGGAAAAATACTGTAAAGAAAGAGACATGGAAATTGTATAAGTGAAAAAGGAGACCTGTACTAAAATAAAATCAGTGCGTGCGTGAGCAAGAGCGGCGTGGTTTATCTTCACACGTCACAGACATGTCGCTCTTGTCCCTCACGGCAAAGATGGCGGCGGCCGTGCAGTGTGGAGGAGGCTCACTCGGCTCCAGGTCACGCAGGTAGGTCGCAGAGGTCACGGCGGAGGGACCATGCAGTTGGCTCAGATCGGGTCAGTTATCACTTTTAGCTTCTGTCACGGCTGAAGTAGAGCCAGGTCACTCTTTGTTCGGAAGCAAGTCTTACCTACAGTCGCTTCAGTGCAGTCTTCTGTACAGTAAAATTTTAGGCTGAAGAGACTAAGGGTACTAAGCTAGTGAAGTGGTTTCAGCAGTGAAGCACAGCTGTGTGAGAGCGTTGCACAACATAGTGTCTGCGTCTGACAGTCCCGCCAGTGTGCTACTAACTGGGCCACTGTATTCCCATGTTCCGGCGTCACAAATTTTACGTCAAGCATCAGAGGTTTCAGCTATTACGGTGCAAACGTTGCGTCTGTAGTTCTTAGCGCAATGACCCCTTTTCTGGTTTCAAGGTTCACCAAAGACCAACTAAGACACGACTGTGGGTACTTCAGCAATCTCTCTGGTTGGGTGCCAAGAGTAGTACCCAACCACTCACTGCTTAGTTAGGGCGGAACATACAACATATTTTGTTTACTCAGTATAGTGCAGAGT
>NC_091569.1:17367566-17372566 GCF_042767895.1 Penaeus vannamei | reverse complement strand
AGGCAGCGGGAGCCTAATTGCCCTTAAGCGCTGGTAATGTCCTTCACATACCACCAACCGAGTGCGATGAGGGAGGCGGCGCATGTCGCATCAAGCTTTTTAACTCGTCATAACCTTCAGGCGAGCGTCGTGGCGCTGATGAAGGGAGAAGCGGTGCCTCACAATGAGCGTCGTCGATACGTCGTCGGTTGCTATCCCGAGGGGCTGACTGATCCCCCGGGGTGGAGGCGGAGTCGGGGGCGGAGGAGCCTCGACAAGGAAGGGCGAGGATGTTTACTGGTCGAGCTTGTCATCGTGCCTTCGGTTTGCTGCGGTCACGAACGTAAATACTCTTTCTATCAACCTGAGTGGGGATCTTCTCGAGGCGTCGCGGCGTGACCTGGAGGGCGATCACGAGGCCTCCAGGCGAGGCTTGTGTCGGACAGGGAGCGGCCACTGATGTCGCAGGAATGGCGCTTCTGGCCATGGATTTGTAGGTCGCTGGAGTCCTATTTTTGTACTGTGGATATATGATTCGTCAGTCATGTATTTTGACGTCAGGCGTTTAGTTAGAGGTTTGGTAAAGATGTTTATAAATGAACAGCAAAAACCTTCAACGCAGTAAAAATGTAAACAAGTATAGTAAGTGCCCTAAATTTCACGATATTATCTCACCATATTTTGATATTTTCTCATAATTCCGCGGGAACTCACTACCCCATTTCATTTTAATTAAATATTGTCTAGAAGAGGAAAGGGACGAGGTGCAGCGGAGCGTTTGCAGAGAAATTGAAAGGAAGAATCAGACTGAAAACAACGAACGAGAAGAGAAAGGACAGAGCCTCTAACGCGTTTAAGAATGACAATGCCGTTAACAGAATGACATTTGTCTCTGTCGTAATCCACTCGCTCGTGTTACCCCGCTAGAAGTCGCGTTTTTCATCTTTATTTTATTTTCTCTTTTTGCATAATTACAGCCAGACACTAAAGAGAGGCGATGTTCCTCTCGGCACCATCAGTGTATCTCCGGCGGCCTTTGTGCCATCATTTATAGGTCATTAACACGTTCTTGGACGACTTAACTACGCGTGGGTTAGTGATGAGAGGTTTTGTTGCTGGCGGGGAATGCTGCGCAGATTTGTGGCGAAGGGAGGAAGAAAGAAGGGAGGCCGGGTCTGTTTTGAAAGGGATATTTTGGGATTCACTTTCGCCAAGTATGTTCATTTTTTCTGCTTTTAGCTTGATAGAAGTTGCAGTTGGGCGTTGCTGGTAGGGACTCCATTTGCAGTTTTCCTTTGTGTTTTTTTTCTTTTTACTGAAATATCTCTGTATGCGAAGGCATGCCGAAGGAAAGGGGAAAAGGGACAGGCAGAGGGATATCAGGCCTCCCTAGAGGATTGGAATGCCATTGTCCGAAGCGGCACATGATCCCCGCGCAGTCAGCGTATCCCGTAGCTATCTCGTTTACATACACGCAAACACACACACACACACACACACACACACACACACACACACACACACACACACACACACACACACACACACACACACACACACACACACACACACACACACACACTCTCTCCTTCTCTCTCTCTCTCTCTCTCTCTCTCTCTCTCTCTCTCTCTCTCTCTCTCTCTCTCTCTCTCTCTCTCTCTCTCTCCTTTTCTCCTTTTCTTCTTTTCCCCTTCTCTCGTTTTTTCCCTATTCCTGTTCCCCTCCCCTCTCCTCTCCACCCGTCATCCCTCCCCCTCCCTTCCTCAGAGTTTCTCCCTCCCTCCTTCCCTCTCACTGCCCATACATAAAAACTGCATTCTCTTTGGTAAGTCTATCCGGCGTTGTCAGCATGTTGATGAAGAGCGAAGTCCAAATATAATAAAAGTATCCCGTTCGCTTCGGCCGGCGCAAAAAAGAAAAAAAGTATTTACAAATGCCAACTTACTAACAGGATCTTTTTTTTCTCCTCTCCCCTCCTAGCGCAGGATCATTCCGTCGGACCCAGAGTCCTGATTTAGACTCATTTGTTGATACAAAGAAGGCATTCACTGCGGGTCCCGTTGCTCGTATCGACGCGCTTGCGGTCCCCTTTTCGCCGGGGCCGTTGAGTCAGCTCGGCGATTGTTTATCTGGGCGTGAAGTGATGCAACGAAATTGCGAATCTTTTAGGTAAATCGAGTGATTTCAGATCCGGTGTATGTGTTGATACATGTTGATGTGAGTTTTCTTTTAAGCGTTGTCGGTTTTCTTCAGCTGTGACCCGCGGAAGTGTCGCGCGCTTCTTCTCTTGAATTCTGAAGCAGGAGGTTTAGGGAGGCTGTCCTGCGTCCGAAATCATGGCTCCGATTCACAGGTCGCAGACGAGGCTGCTGAAATGGTTGGAGCGAGTGACCCGTCGGCCAGTAGGACCGCGGGGTCTCGTTAGTGATTCTCGTTGCTGATTCTTGGAAGTGTAATGGAGGCGGCGGGGGAAGAGGGCGGGTAGATGCTAGTATGGTAATGGTGGTATTTTGGGTGTTGGTGCGCACGGAAGATCATGCTGGAGGAAAGGGAGTTGGACGCAAAGAAATGTTATGAGATAGAATGGCGCATAAAATGGCGGAGCGGAGCAAAGATGGCGACTGAATGTGATTGAATAGCGAGGGAGAATAGTAGGGGAAGGAAATAACATGATTGATGGCGGAATGCGTGTGGTGGGGGGATAGAATTGAGTGCATGTTGTGTGATGATGTGCGGTCGGTTGCGAGGGTCGGAGCTGCTGGTGCAGGCCAGGCAGTACTGCATGTCTCGGGTTACAGGACTCGCGTCTTCCCAGAATGTGACACTTGATAAAACAGCAGCGATCCCTGTAACGCACCCATCGCTGCTGCCTCTCTGCACAAGGGCGCTCATTAAAACCGCTGGTCGCATCTGCTTGCCACTTTATGAAAAGAAAGAGCGCCATTATGCTACCTCCCAATGAATAGCGCTTTCGGTCAGTAACTGATTAACCTTTTTCTCGAATTTCCCGACATGATGTCGCTCCTCGACCTCAGTCCACCGCCCTTTCGAGGAAATGCTGTCGGTACTTAGTTAAATGCATGATCATCCGTTGTTGTGTTCATGGTCAGGCGATGTTACAGGATGCCGAATTAGCTATCCGGGAGGGACGAATTGATGCCGGTCGATGCGGGATACTGACGTGAGAATGTGACAGCCTCGCTCCCTGCAACCGGCGACACGGCCTAGCCCAATTTCTGACATTCTCTTCCTCTCGTCCTCTTTTAGGTTTTTCCTCTCATTTCACTTGCGTTCCTCCGTGCCTTCCCTTGATTGCTCTCTCCTCTTACAACTCACTTAGCAAGACAAAATCCATGACAATAATGGAATGTGAAGTAGACAAGCGATGCAAACCACAGCACTCGAAGCGCGGCGATAAAGCAGCGCCACCTCCGACCCACATGGCTCCCACTTGTTGACATTGTGTGTGCCGTCCATGTGAGTGTCTTCTGGACCCATATTATTATTACTTACTGCTTTAGTATTCCTCTTGGAGAGTGAGCCCGTCGTGGAGAGGAAGGCATAGCGGAGTGTTGTGTGTCCTTTTCAATCCATATTGTTTATTCGATAACCGGCCGCGTGTAATTCGCCCTGGTACGGCGAAAATGGAAATAAGAAAGGGGAAATGAAAAGGGGAAAAGTGGATTGAGTCTAAAGTTGGTTGGGTGGGAGACAATGCCAAGTGACAAGAGGAAGGGTCTGAGGGGAGGTGGGGGGGGCGAACCATTAAAAGTTTTATTACACGGTCGCCTCGGCATGCAAGGCAGGAAGTACGTCACGGCCGGAAGAGACTTGGACGGGAGTTGGAGTGACGCGCGAATTAGTCCAAGATTAACGCCAGGGTATCTTCTGCAGCGCCGATAAAAGAGCAGGGTCTATCAACGAGGACATGTAGAGGGCGCCGAATTGAATGGAAGAACTGACGGGTTAGTTAACGAGGGTGAGTGAAAGGGGGAAAGGGGGAGGAGGAGGCTATGGAGGGCAGTTGGCAGCCCGCATGTCGCGAAGGTAAGATTTAGTGCGTGTGTGTGGTTACCAGGGGGCGGATGGACGGCGCCGAGGGCACAGCATCGCATCCCCCGTGTTTCTTATCTTGAAAAGGATTAGCGCTATCAGACGTGAGGCAAGGAACCACTGGTGCTACTCGCCTGCTTTGCACACGAGTGAGTCAGCCTCCTTGTGCTTCATTGTGTTGCTGACCACGGGAGTGAGAGGAACAAGACCAAGTGAACACAACCTCAAGCATCAGGTAACTTCACTAACGGTTCCGAAGCTTCATTAAATATCCAAAGATGCGAAAGGGAGGGGAAGTAAAGGCTAATCAAAATGGGAAGGAAATGCAGCTTCCTTGACGTGTTCCTACCCGTTTTAGACCATGCGCCAGGGGAAGACTTTAAGCCTTTGCTTCACTGGTCTCGATCCCTTCTCCTGTAGGCTGCGTAAAGAAGGAAGCGTGAGAGAAAGTGTGTCATTACATCATTATGTCTGTCTTATCTCTCTGTTTGTTTTATATATGCAAGTCTTTGTCAAGTTCATTGCGTTAATTTTGTATGACGTTTGTATTGGAGAATATGCCACTAAATGAAACAGTGCGGGGCTTTTTGTTCCTTTGTGTCCTATTCTGTCGAGCTGAACAAGACAGCCAATCTAGAACTTATTTCATTGTTTGCGTGCATGCGTGTGTTGCATTTTCAGTCTTGACATTTCGTACAAACAAGTTTTAACAATTTTGTTACTGTGAGATTCCCACTGAGTTCATCGAGCTCCGATTTTCCCATCTCCTTCCGTCTCTCTCTCTCTCTCTCTCTCTCTCTCTCTCTCTCTCTCTCTCTCTCTCTCTCTCTCTCTCTCTCTCTCTCTCTCTCTCTCTCTCTCTCTCTCTCTCTCTCTCTCTCTCTCCTTTTCCTCCTCATCCTCCGTTACCTCTTCCTGATACTCCTTTAACTCCTCCTTTTCCTCCTCTTACTCATTTTCCTCCTTCT
>NC_091569.1:17352566-17355066 GCF_042767895.1 Penaeus vannamei | reverse complement strand
CTTAATTTTTAGAGGGTATGACAAGAAAAATATAGAATTCTTGCATATGTACATTTGATGCTGTTGTGTTTTAATTTGCCTTCTCCCTTGCAGCATGTATGGGAATCATAAGCTAAGCATTTCATGATTTAATTGAAGGTTGGGTAAAGCTGTAATTATTGCAGTCATTGATATGGGATGTATAGCCTTGGACACTTCTCTGCCTTTATGAGAAATATTTCATTATAATGCTGCAGCTTACAGATAGTACTATGCAGCTTGCATTGCCTTACCAGTGCATTGTTTATACATTTATAAGCAGCCTTACTGCAAAAATGGTCTTGTCAGTGTCCATGGCTGTAGGCTCTGGTCTCCCGCCACACAACCTATAGCCTGTAGAGCTAAGCTTGATTTGTTGAAGCTTATATATTATTTTCCATTTTTCTTCTTTAAGTTTTGCTTTAGTGTTTTTATTTTTGCTTGCAATACTAATGCTTTTTGTCAAGAAAAAAAAATAGATTAGACAGTTTTGATATCAAAGATGAATTGTACCTAATGAATTATGAATTGGTAACAAAGAAATTAGTAGCTATACAATTTATTATATTCAAAATACATATTAATCTTCTTGGAGTTCCTAAATACAAAAGTGAATGACATTAGTAGTCAGTACTAAAGATAGTACCTTTTTGTTAAATCCCAGAATGAGTTATCCACATTTCATATTGGGTGATTCTTGGTTTTATGGTTTCAAATTCATTTTTACTTTCTCATGTTTTTGAGGTTACTTTCAAATGAATCTTTAAAATTTCTGCATAAAAGATTAAAAGCAAAGGAAGTTACAAAGTAGATACCTAACATGTAAAGATAGCACCAGATCCTTTTTGCTGTAGTTAGTATATTCTATAGTGTTTCTGTATATTAAAATGGTAAATGATGTCCTGAGGACTGTTACCTATGCAAACGTACAGTATATATTTTTTTATTAGTTAGAAGTTTATTTTTATTAGATAATTTTCACATGTATTGTCTCTAATCTTTGAACAATTTGGCCTTTTTTTAAACTAAAATATCTCCCTTACACTGTTTTCTTGGTTATTTTTGTGCCTTTGTTTTGCAACTTTTGTGTAGATTTTTTTTTATGTTATTTTTTGTTTATGTTGTGTTACTGACTTTGGCTTTCCTTGGTGGTGGTTGTTGGTTGTGTTGGTGACGGGTCCTAACCAGCAGCTCCCTCTGACCATACCTGCGACAGTGACTTCCCATCACTCATCTCTACAACTCCGCCATGCCCCCCATGCCAAGAATGGTCCACTCCCAACTGGTCGAGCATCACCAAAAAATGGTCCATTACAGACCTTTAGATCACCCACAAACAATGGCCCTGTACCTTCACCCAAGGTTTCCCCGAGCAACTCCATATCTTCGTCACGGTCATCAATCAACATAGCTCCAGGTCCAGGGTCATTACAGCGTTGCCACAGCTCCCTCTTGGGGCGTAGGAGCACCAGGAGTTCTTTACCTGGGATTGGGAGTGGAACAAGGGGGGCCATACAGGGTTTGGGGAGTGGTTCAAGGGGATCTTTGCCTAGTGGCAGTGGGTCTAGGGGAATGGTGCTCGGAGTTGGGAGCGGACCTTCGGGGGTGCAACAGCGGTGGTCGGGCGGGGCGTCAAACTCACGCTCCTCTGGCATGGGGTCGTTGCAGAAGAAAGAAGGAGGGACAGGAGGAGGAGGTTCAGAGGCACTCTCACTGCCCCACTCACTCTCCAAGAGAGTCATCAGCTCCACCACCCAGACTTCCCCAGTGCCCTCACCAAGACCTTCCCGAAGATCATCAGCCCATAATGCCAGCTCAGCAGGTGGGGGAGGAAGCACTGGTGGAAGTGGTGGCAGTAGTGGACACCACCATCACCACCACCATCACAGACACACTGGCTCATGTTCACACCATCACCATCACATTGATGCCAATGGAGAAGCAGGAGGTGCAAGGAGAGTGCGGCGAAGCTCTCAGTCATCGCAGGGATCATCACTCTCTTACAGTCGCCCGTATAGACAAGTAGGATTTATTAATCTCTTATCAGTTAAAAATATCTGTTTCATCTGTCTGATGAAACTGCTTTACCAGTATAATAGTTTTACCTTTTCTTACAATTTACTTTTGAGATATTTTCATAGATATAGTATAAGATTTATGTAGAACATAAGAAATTACACATTGATAGATAACACTTGCAATGAGATAAATTTGTACAGTCCAACAGGATTAATTTTAATTGATTTAAGATTTATGTATAGTTCATTTTCTTTCAGGAATCTGGCAGGTCTAGTGACAGTTCCATGTCCCAAAGCCGCACCTCCTTAGAAGGATCTGGTTATAGATTGCTTGAGTCTCCTCGTGGTAGCTCTGGCCTTCGGGACTCGAGGAGAGGTGGTTCAGCTGCTGGACGTGTGGGAGAGGGCCAAAAAGAAGGTGATCCAGTGTCTCCTCGTTCCCCAGACTCTGTGTCTTCCCATTC
>NC_091569.1:17327510-17337510 GCF_042767895.1 Penaeus vannamei | reverse complement strand
CAACAATGGCCAATTGGGTAACCGTCCGCTGTCCATCTCCATCCCTAACATGATGGACTCCTCTCTCACCACCAATCCCATCACAGGCTCTCTCCATCGCCCTCCTCAGGTCCGTTGATAACACAATTAACAGTATTCATTAACAAGGGAATATATTGGATATACCTTACCTTTGCTGAGGAAAATCTGGGTTGGAAGTTAATGTAGATGAGGTGGAGTTTGTAAATTTTATTTAGGTTGGATTTATCTTTCATTATCATTTCCCCCTTTTTTTTTTTTTTGCTTGTTTAGAGTTAACCCTAGATGTTATATATTATGTTAAGGCATGAATGTATATTATTTGCTAAGGATTAATTAAGTTGTAAATATTTAAACCACTTCTGATATTTCTTGCTGTAATGTATAATTTAGTTAATCAGCAAATTTGAATATGAATTTGTGAAAGTTAATCCAGCACTATTTGAAGACATAGGCTATTACTCTATTTATCTCTTTCATGTAGGGTCTGACCGCTCTATCTCTGATGAAAAAGCCCCCATCAGAGTCTGACTTTGAGCGGTACAGTACTGGCGGTGGAGGGGATGCTGGACACAATTTAATGGAGAAATATGCCCAGGAGAACCTCAATATTCACACTCGTGGTCTGTTACGCAAGAAGGTGCCTGTTATAGACATGATATCATGGACAAAGGTAAGAGAGTATGTGTATTTGGGAACAAAGATGTGCATATTTTTTGCTTGTATTATTCTTATGCAATTAATTTTTTCTCTTTTTTTGTTTTTCATAATAAGAAATGCAAAAGAATATTGTCTCAGCTTCTTTCATAAGTTACAAATTTTAGATGATATTGCTTCTATAGCCAGTAAGTGGCAACAATACCCAGGCTAAAATCAGTCACAAACTTATGAAATACAACTGCAAAATTTGCATGATATTAACAGTAAAGAGACTTTATAAGCAAACATAATTTTGAAATGCAAGTAACTGTTACTCTTATTTTTTTTTCTTTTTCCTAAGGTATGAAAGTTTTCATAAGATAACATCAGATGGCCTGTAAATTGTACATGCTTGGAGAAACAAGTCATGAGTAACTGTCATTTGCCAACTCTTCAGTCCATCTTATATACCCTGAAATATGAGAGCAGATTGTTTTGCAAGTCTCTTTTGTTTTCAGGATCCTATCCGCAAACCCATGTTAGCCACTCTTGATAAGTCGGTCAAGAACCAGGCTTGTGAACTCTTCCGGCTGGTCCAGATATACATGAGTGATAGAAAACCAAAACCAGGAATGACACTGAATTCTGTTGGACTAGATATTGTAAATATGTGTTACAATACTGTAGGGCTTCGGGATGAGCTATTTGTTCAGATCTGCAGACAAACTACAGAAAATCATAAAAGGTTGGTATATTGGTTTCAGGTATTGCTGATAGATATTAGAAGTTTTATATTTTCATTAGATACAGAAAAATATGCATTTGCAGTGACGTTATATAGAACTGTAAGTAGATCTCCTTGCATTTATGAACACGTATGTCAAGAAATTGAATTCTCTTTTACAGGGACAGTTTACGAAGAGGATGGGAGCTGTTAGCTATATGCTTAGCATTTTTCCCACCTTCTGAAAAATTCAGTCCATACTTGGCTGGTTACATCACTCGACATTGTGACCCAGCCTATTGTTCCATGTTCCCTGATGTGTCAAAGTGGCCCATCCATATCCAGGTTTGTTTTAAAGGCATTGTAACTTTTTGACAAAACTTACTTTTTTTTTCTTTATATTGTGAATTGGACTTTTTTTTATTGTGCATCTGCTTAAATTTAGTTTAGGATTAGATCTATTTTTTTCCTGCAGTTTTTACTATTTTAAAATTTAGCAGCTAACAAGAGTATTACAAATTTATGTATGCATCATAGCACATATGCTTTGCACATGCATTTTCCCATTTGGAATTATGACTGATTCCACTACAGTCTGTGAGCAAAACTTTTTCCAATTCAGTTCCTTGGTATAGTTAAATATTTAAAGCAAGTGGTTCTCAGATAAAGCTTAAATAGTGCTAGGTTTCACATTCTTATAGCACATTTATACATGAAGGAATGTATGTTTCAAAGTTATTTTCAGGTAAGACTTTAGATGAATTTTCATGACTTACCTAGGGTATTTGTAGAGGAACCCTTACAAACTTAAGAATAGAGAGGAGATAAATGTATAATCAGATAATCTTAATTTATTTTCTTAATGATATATAATGGTGTAATGAATAGATAAGAGGTTTTGCTGACTGATAAAAAAAGAACCCAGGGTTGATCTAGAGTAAATAAATCAATAATTCTCAAGCATTTTCCATAATTGCATTGTTATTCTGTAATTCTTATGTAGGTGGCTCATTATGCTGGAGTTTGCAACAAACGTTTGGAGAGAACTTCAGTTAATGCCAAGAGACAGCGATTGAGAAAACCAACACTGGAGGAAATTGACCTTGCCCGCTTACACATATTCCGTGCTTCAATGTTTGGCGGCACCATAGAGGAGGTGATGGCACTCCAGAAGGACAGGTATGGAGTGGAGATACAGATTTGCTTACATATTAACAAATGTTTTGCTCTTCATGAACATTATATATAAGACAGCTTGTCTTTATAGGTAGTCAACAGTGCATTATGAAAGTAATGAAATTTAGATTGTAAAAAGTAAATTTGAAATACTTTTCTAATTTTGAAAGACTTTAGGTGACTCTTCATTAACCCATCTGCCTTAGATTTATGTGGAATCCCTTGTAGCTTTTAGGCAATTTTGCTACCTACTGATGGCTCCACATATACTCTGCCTCCAAGGAGTCTATAATGATCGTGCCTGACTTGCCCATTCCTTGAAATGGTGTTTTTCCATCCAACACTATTCATCATGATACTTTAAATTCTTACTGATATTATGATTATTAAATTGTTTCTAAATTATTAATAACATTAAAGGCAATAAAATTATATAAAAGAAGTGTTCCAAAAATCAAGGAAAATATTAAACAGGTGAGATAGGTAGTACTAATAACTGACTCTTGGATGACCAAGTCCTTGTAGAACCATCTATGTGTAAAGACAATAAATAAACTTACATAACTGTAGGCAAGGCAAGTATTCTTGCCAAATGTCCCAATTGAATTGAACTTGAATTCAAGAGGAATAGCTTGTAGATGAGTATTTATTTTTAGCTTTAGAAATTTAAAAAAGGAAGTATGTTTTCAGATTATAAAGGAAGAGAGCATTATTGTATAATGTGTCTTATAAGAGCACAGGCTTCAATTTTTTATTGATAAATTCAGTCATCCTTAAATAATACCAAGACAGTTCTTGGTATTTATTAGATATGAAGAGGATGGGAGCTGTTAGCTATATGCTTAGCATTTTTCCCCACCTTCTGAAAAATTCAGTCCATACTTTGTTGGTTACTTGAATTATTAATATAATCATTGACATGATTATATTAGTGTTTTGACCTAGGCTAACACAAGGTAAATATGTGCAGATATCCACACCGACGACTACCTTGGGTTCAAACAACTCTCTCTGAGGAGGTTCTCAGACTTCAGGGTACGAATACTGAAGGAATTTTCAGAGTTCCTGCAGACTTTGATGAGGTAAGATGAAGGAAGATGTTATAGTGATATTTTTTAAATTTTGTTTTAAAATGTTTGTAATGTATGTAGAATACAGTTTCTTAACCTAATGCTTCTGGATAACATGCAGTTCACATCATGACTGACTTGGCCTTGGCTCTGGGTAATGTGCTATTCCCTTCATGGCCTACTTTGTTGCAGCTAAGAAGGCTAGGTAATTCACGTTATGCTACTATGATTGCATGGATTACATTTCAAGATTTTTTTTATAAGGTACTCTCAAACCCACATGCCACATGCCCATGGGCATTGCATGTGGGAGAACAGGATGTGTAAATCAATGATTGGCTATTGTGTAGCATAAAAAGGGGGATTATTTAGCTCAAATTATTTGTCTGCTATACCTGGAGGCTGTCACACACCAAAAAGTTTTGGTCTCTTGCTTCTACTCTGAACCTTTACTCTAGTTGACATGATCAATCACCTTCTGTCAACAACTCAGATAGTCATATGGCACTCTGCTAATGTGCTAATGTGACTCTTGAGCAACTCAGATAGTCATATGGCACTCTGCTAATATGCTAATGTGACTCTTGAGGAATGCACATAAAAGGGAATTACAGAAGCCATAGGAGCCTTGTATATAACTGTATACAATTTCATATTTTGTAAGAATAAGATTTGCAAAAATGAAAGAACATCCTATTTTTATCCCTCAATAAAACCAGTCTCAATATAACAGCTAAACTAAAGATCATGTATCTCTGAATATGTAGAAACATTAGTATCATGCTCTGGATACAAGTGATACAGCAAGAAACAATGTTGCTTTGTTGATACTGTGGTGAGTGTGACACACCAGCCGAGTCCAAAATAGGCCCAGGAGGCAAGCCCAGGATGCTGTGCATACTCCTCGGAGCAGAGGCCAAGTGCACCCCAAATTCTCTCAGAAGCATTGGTTTAATGATTTTGTGTCATTATTACTTTCTTAATTATCAAAAATGGAATAGTCAGTAGTAAAAAAAGTTGTTTTACACTTTATCAGCTCACCCAAGATGAATCTGGGCACCTTTCAAGAAACAATTAGAAAATTGAAGATTGGTTTATTGTAATGACAGTGCTATTATTCACAGGAGGTTAAGGGTATGGTTATAATTTTTAATTTTTACTACAGGTTCATCAGCTAAAGCAGGTTGTTGAGCAGTGGGAGGTGGGTGACTGTGTGGATGCACATGTTGCAGCTGCCCTGCTTAAGACTTGGTACCGAGAACTTTATGAGCCTCTCATACCTGATGCCTTATATCAGGCAGCCATTAATGCTCATGATGATCCTACACAGGCTGTTGCTCTTGTTAACAAACTACCTGAAATTAACAGGCTTGTACTGTCATACCTTATAAGGTAAGTTCTTATTATGTTCCAAGTTCAGCTTTTTTAGAAAGGATTTGATATCCCCCCCCCCCAAAAAAAAAAAAAAAAAAAAATGATTGCAGTTACTTTTGTATGATGACATGATTATATTTGAATAATAATTTCAATGATTATTCCCCCAGGTTTCTGCAGTACTTTGCCCAGCCTGATATTGTAACAGCCACCAAGATGGATGCCAGCAATTTAGCTATGGTAATGGCACCCAACTGCCTCCGGTGCACAAGTGATGATCCTCGAGTCATCTATGAAAATACTCGCAAGGAGATGGCCTTTATTCGAACTCTGATCCAGCATTTGGACACCACTTTTATGGAGGGTGTTGTCTGAGACTTGCATCAGATCTATGTACAGTTTGTGTGTGAAGAGTTGCATTGATAAGGATTTTCCATGAGCGAATGTAGAGAAAGTTGTAAAGCCTAACCACTATTATATTCATACATGTGCAAAAAGTAAAAGAGCTAAAACATCTAAAGGACAGTAAGATGATGTATATTGTTTAAGAAGTGACATGTGTTCAAGTCCTGAATTCAGTTTTGGTGTTGAAGACATTTTTTTTTTTATGTTGGCCTATTTATTTACTCAGATGACAGAGCCTTTCATGACATGTATGCATTTATGAGGAGTCCTGTAGCTACACTTCCAAGATAACTGAGAAAGCTTTTTTGCTGTTGTACTCTGTGTTCAGAAGAAAAACAGAAGCCTATATTTTGTAAGGCATATTCCAAGTGAAGAAATGCTCTTGGGTTTAATGAAGATCAGGAGTATGTGCTTTGATGAGCATGTTATAAATGCCACATCATTCTGGTGCTCATCTCTGTCTGACCTTGAGGCACAGGTCACAGGGAACTTTCAATGCTTTTCAGAACTGAGATCAAATTCCTTGAATTTGAGAACTTGTGGGTCACCAGTAAGACAATCTGCATGAAGTCCATCAAGCAGCAGTTATGTTCACAGATATTGCCCAAAGACTTGATGAATTTCAGTATAGTTTGTGGATTATTTCCAAGTGATCTAAAGAGTTTAAGTGTCTTTGGTCTCATAATCTGAGATGTGACTGTGATTGTTGTCCAGTAACTTCTGTTGTGTTCACTGGATCCTTCAAGGGGTTTATGCTTCCACATAGCACAAAAAACTCTTCATTTTAATGGTAGGTTGATTGCTGTCATGCTGAAAAGAAGAGGCAAGTGTTTTTTTTTCTCTCTCTTTCTAGTCTCATTACTGCTTCTACTAGCTTCACATATTTGGTGATATAGTGCCTGGAAAAAAAATACTTTATTAATACAACCTCCAGAAAATATATAAGTTTTGGTTTTGAAATGACACTGGCCTTTTCATTCAAATACAGAACTGTCTACCAAACATTCCAAATTTACTGATGAGTCCTTTGTAAAGAGCCAAGTCACCCTCATTTTAGGTTCTTCAGGGACTTCATATGGAGATAATAGACCTTGTTCCTGATAGTTTTAATATTAGAATGCTTCCAATCTAGCACTGTCACGGAAGTTAATTGGAATTCTGATATTCAGAACTTTAAAACCAGTATGCTTTAAAGGTAGATAGCATTGAAATGTCTAAACCAGTGGGGATATTTGGATAGGATATCTGTTTTTGGGTAGGATATCTGTTCTGTACATACCAAAGTTTGTCCGTGGCAGTGAAGGAGATCTGTGAAGAAGTTGCCTTGACCAAATGGCTAGTGTTTAAACTCTCTGGAACATGGTCTGAATCAAAAAGCTGTTAAGAAATCAAGGTAAGCTGTATCCTTTTATGTCCAGCAGGAAAATGGACATGCCTATTATCTAGTCTTCAACTTGTATAGATTTTTTTCTCAAACTCTCTTGTGCCAATTTGAACAAATGAAAAACAGATCAAAGCTACTTTGTTTGCATTTGTTACAGGCACACATGCTTTTGTTAATAACTTGATATAGTTAAGATGTTATTTTTTATACCATGTTGACAACAATTTGTTACAATCTCGTGTAACATTCTTTGCTACAATTTGTGACGGAAATTTTACTTGCAGTTTAATTAGAGCGAGAGACGTGTAGGTGTGTATAATTATGAATGACTTTGGTTGGTAGTTGGCAGATGGGGTGCATTTATTACTGATATTTCTTTTATTATTGTTATTCCAAAAACATTTTTTATTTGTAGAAATGTTAGTATATCAATCATTTACTTGACAAGACTGCTGAAATCACTGCTGATAGGCCAGCAGTATTCCTTTTGAGACTAGTTTTTCCCTCAGTAACCTAAGGGACTAAGTTCTGTTTTCTGTGGTGATCAGTAAGTGGAGTAACTAGCTTGTAAGACAGGGCTATTCAATTACTATTGGAGGAGGGCCAGAATATAAAACTCAAATTGATTCCCTTTTATTTATTTTTTTTTCTACTATATTTTTAAAATGAAGTAAAAGATAAGCTATACTTTGCCTTTTGCATTTTTCAATACCTACATGAGAAATAATAAAAATAAAATAAATTTTGCTTTAGAAACTAGTAAATTTGTTTTGATGTTTCTGATTCTGTCTAAAGAGTTAGATTTAATGAAAATCAATTTAGGATTTGGCCCATGGGTCACCAGTTGAATAGCCATGTTGTAAGATATGTATGACTGAACTTGTTTATGATGTAAGAGGATAGGAATTGTATCTTGAGGTATTGATTGCCTAACAATTGGATATTCTAAAATACTGCAAGGAAAATCACCAAAAAATAAATTCCTAATTTTAGTTTCTTGGCAGTTGATCCTTTCACACAAGTTAGTATGACCGCTCCAAGCAAAGCAGCATAAGCTAGTTACTACTGCATTTTATTGCATTTAGAGCATAAATGTGGAATGTACTGAATAGTTTAGTGTCTTCATCTATTTAAATGGGTTCAGATACCTTGTCATTTTAGGCTACTTTTGCCTGTTTTACATCCTATATTGTATGTGCCTCAAAAAGTATATAGCACAATTTCCTTTTTGTACAAATTATATAAAGTGAATTATTGCATTTAATACCTTGTTTTGCCTCCAGCTTACGCACTGGTAGCTATGCAGGAGAGGATCATCTCAGACTTGTTATTTCTGACAAGGCTTGTATAATAATTTATTTTAAATTTGGAAGCATCATGTACAGATGTCCTGATGTATTATACATTGATATTGTATAGCTGTATTTCAAAATGTTAAAAGCATTTAAAAATCATTTGTATCATATGCATATTAAAGACTGTATGCTCTATGTTTTTTATTATTATTCCTTTTCCAGGAAAGAAATTGCAATTGCAAATTTCTCTAACATTTTTCAATTTAATATTTATTATCCTGTGGTAAATACCAAGAAAAGAAAATGCATTCCTAGATATTAGTTTTATCAAAGGCAATACCATATATTCCTCCTATGTAATACTGAAACGTTGCATAACGTTTATTCAAGTCAGTTCCACTGGGAAAACCTAAAGCGTTTTAAGCAGGGGAGCGCTTGGCAAGAATTCTTGCCGAGCGCTGTACCGTTCCCTGCTTAAAAAGCTTTCCAAGGTAGGCAGGCCCTCTTCAGTGATGCCAGACATATGGAAATGTCTTTTTATAAAGTACAAATCATAACAGTCCTTGATGAGCATAGAAATATCAAAATAACACACGAAATATACATACTTGGGTTTTAAAAGCAATATTCCCACCAACAATCTCGGAAATAGATAACTTATGCACAAGTCGAGGGTGGAGTTTATTTCACCTGCGGTTGGTAACAGTTTGAGCGCGCAATTCAAAACAACTGACAAGCTAGCGCCGCATCAAGATGGTAGAGAAGTAAATAAATCTACCCAAACATCTTAACAAAACGCTAAATTTTCTCCTATATTCATATAAAGTGCCTCTAAAACAATGACACACTTCCGATTGACAGCCCTTTCATTCTGACGCGTTATCAAAACAAATGAATATCCCTGAATTAATATATAGGTCTACCCATTCCCATATATCCGATTTTATGAGGCTAAATATAACAAATCATCAAATATAATATCAACAGAAGAATGTTGCTAGAATTTCTCAGACTTTTTCACTTGAAATATTCTTTATTTCATAAAATAGCAGATATATTCTCGATTTAGAAAGACGAAGTTTAACAATAAGAGGAAAATTGTTCGTCTTATAATCATATATTATTCATAAGTAAAACATTTTATTCCCATAATCTCCATTATCTCCTTTCGTTTTCAGTTAATTTCAATTTCTTTGAATATGATTTTAAGAAAATTACAGAATCAGATACCCTGAAAAAAAATATTTATCTGATTAGATATTATGCGGAGTTCCTGGCCAACGCCCGCATTCGAAGGATCGTGACCAGGGGCCAGATTCTCAAAGGCCTTATCTCCTTCAGGCGCCTTAACTTACGGCCGAGCGATCTTACATACACATACACAGAGCAAGGGACCCGCCATATCGGTGCGAGTTAGGGCGCCTCAGGTCAAGGCAGGAGGAGAACAGGCTTTAGCGCTTAACGGCGGGCGGGAAATCAACACTCTTCGCTCTTATTTAAGGGAAATACAGCACGATGGTTAAGGCCTCCAGCGCGCCGTAACTTACGGCTCTTTTGAAAATCCGGCCCCAGTATAGTACACGACCGACGGCGTTGCCATGGTGACGGTACACCGCTTGACTTAGCAAGCGCGTCAAGCCATCTACGGAGGTTGCTTGAGAAAGCAAGCGAAATGCTTGAGTTAGCAAGAAAAACGCTTCAGGTTTCAGGCAAGAACTTTCCCTGCTTAAAGAGCCTAAAGAGAAGAGAGAGGTAGAAAGATAAGAGAGAGAGAGAGAGAGAGAGAGAGAGAGAGAGAGAGAGAGAGAGAGAGAGAGAGAGAGAGAGAGAGAGAGAGAGAGAGAGAGAGAGAGAGAGAAGGAAAGGAAAGAGAGGTGAGAGAGAGAGAGAAGGAAAAGAAAGAGAGATGAGAAAG
>NC_091569.1:17300010-17305010 GCF_042767895.1 Penaeus vannamei | reverse complement strand
AATATCCCCATAATCATTACATTACTATTACTATTATGACCAGTACTCTTAGAAAACTAATAATAATGCTAGGAAAATTAAAAACTAATAATATTAATAAATAACAATATATAATAACAAACAATAACAATAATTATAATCAGAATAATAATAATGATGATGCTCATGGTGATAACAACAAATAGCAAACAATGCTAATGATAATAACAACAATAATATTAATGAAAATCGTAATAATGATAATGATAATAATAACAGAAACAACAATAATAATATTAATGGTGATAATAGTAATTGTATTGCTGCTGCTGCTGCTGATGATGATGATGATGATGACGATGATGGCAAAAGATTGATGATGGTGATGATGATATTAGTGATGATGACAACAAGATACTATTGATGATGGAGTTAAATATGACGATAATGATAAAGTCAAAGATGATGATGATAATGATGACCTTAACGACGATAGTGATAATGATAATCTTAATAATGACAATAATATTGGTGATGATAAGGAAACAACAGCAAAACAAAAAACGGAAACGGGGGTGATGGTCCACCAATCACAACAGGAACAAACTTGGCGGCTTGGTATCCAAAGCCCTTGGCGAGCCCTGCGATAGCCCCCTTCCCCAAGCATAGATAATAGCATGCACACGCTCTTTCGAATGCCTGCCATATGCCAACAGGCAGCCATATCGCTCCGATCATTCTTAGATGACGGATCAACCTGTAATTCTGTCCTACGTTGATCAGAGTTTGCGTGTCGACCACACATTTTAGCGTCTCGGGCAATGGCTTCTGTGCGGCTTCGTCTGCGCGAACCGCGCGCGAATTAAAGCCAGCCAGTCGAAGGCATTTGACTTGTTCTGTTGGCTCAAGAAACGAAGGATCTCTCCACCTGCTGCGCTGAGCTGGAAACCGGATTTTCCCTGGGACAAGGATGCAAACGGAAAACTCGCTGCCGTTAACTTTCATTTCCTCTGAGGAAGAGCCAGGCACAGATGGATCTATAAACTGCAAAAATTTCGAGAACACGAGATATGATAATGGTGATAATATCAAAACCATTATTGCTATCATCATTATCATTATGATGACGATGGTGACGCTGATGCTGATGACAGTGATTATCAATATCATCATCTTCAGTAGTAGTCATAATAAAATTAGCACAAGTACTTCTACCATCATTAATACTATTATGAATACCACTGTTTTTATCATAACTAATATTACCTTCATCATCACTATTATTATTATCCTTATTATTAGTAGTAACAGCACTTATCATTACTATCATTATTACTACTACCACTACCATCATTATTACTCTTATCACTACTATCACCATTATAATTATTTTCATTATCAACATTGCTATCAATATTATTAACATTACTATCACTGCCATCATTATTATTATTTACATCAGCAGCATTATCATCACTATCATTACTATGGTTGGTTTTATCATTATGAATAATTTCATTATCATAATCATAACATTTTCCTTATTACCATCATTACTATCGTTATTACTACTGCTTCTACTTCTACTGATATTACCTCTACTACAATCATCATTTTCATAATTAGTGCCATCCTTATCATTTACCATCATCATCATTATCATTTTCGTTATTTAAGGTATTTTCATCATCATTAGTATTGTCAGAACACGGTTAATATCAGAGAAATAATGCATTCTTTGTTTGCACTGCTTTCTCATTCAACCCGCGACCTCGTGACCTGACGGTTGGTGTGAACATCGCCATGAGCGGATATGGCGAGCCTGAATGTTTAAAAGAGTAATAATCCAACTATAAGTTTTCCGCAGATAATAGCTTCATACATAATTAATTGCCTTCTTTGATGAGCCTAGGCCAAATCATCTGAAATTACTGGAAGAAGAAATCGTTTAACGACAAGTGAGACAAAAGGAATATCAATAATGCTAAACCCAACAAGTTCATCAACTGGTTTCCAACAAAATGTCTGGCAGAGCAGGGGAGCCAAACACGCGGTCCTCCACGCGCTGACTGCGGCCCGGGGCACGCTTGCTGCTCCAGCCACACCTTGCACTTTGTATGATTTAAATGGTGTTTTGTATTTTCAGAACATCACTATATATCTAGTAACACACCAGCTGAAGCGATCTATTGAAGAGAGAGAAAAGTACAGTTTCCTTAAAAAAATATTCACTGGCATTCTACTAACGAACGAACAATAGGAGTAAATCAGTTAGAAATAGTTTTATTGGTTAATTGTGGCAATAAGGGCGCTACTCGGCACCGACTTAAGGTTAACAAACACTTGCTTTTGGTTGTGTGTTTGTTTTCCGAGCTTTCAGCAAGAGTGAGTGTAGAATAAATCTACTTTTATTAGTCTGCCATGTCGCTTATCTAAAAGTTGAACTGCTCACAATTGTTATCCGACCCGAGTTTGTATCAATCTCTATCTTCGTCTCGGTCTCGGTCTGTATCGCTGTCTCTATTTCTTTCTCTATGTGTTTGTGTCTGTTTCTATCTCTGTCTCCTGTATCACAGTCTCTATATATGTATGTGCCTTTGACTATATCTGTTTCTGTTTGTCTCTGTGTCTGACTATATGTATGTCTGGCTCTGGCTCTGTCCCAGTCCCTGTTCTTGTTTCTTTTAGTAGTAGTATATTCTATTGCTGATGCAATTTTCCCGTCGTATTGCGTTCTCAAATTCTTTAACTGCATTTATACGCGCAGTTTTCCTTTGTTAAACATTATTACTAAAAATCCGCTAAACTGACACTGCTCATCAACATAGCTGCTAATACAAATTATTTTTAAATGTGAACTGGTTGTCAGCATTTTCAAACAACAAACCACCAGAGCCAAATACTTGCGGAATGAAAAAGATTTTGCGCTCCACGACAAGCATGGCAAACCTCTTTACTATAGCGGGCCAGATATAATATTACTGCACAGATCTGCAGGCCGGATGTCTATAAACAGACAGGGATGGAAGCAGAAAGACTGACAGATAAAAACGAAGACAGAGGCACAGATAAGTATAAACTGTCAGGAAAGTTTAATTGTTACTCTGGACATTATCAACGTATTTCTATCCAAATTTGCTATGGCCCAAACTGCAATAAACGATTAAACACAATATTGCCTAATCTGATTTGCTATATCTCATAAACGTTTCAAGACAATTGTTGACCTCTCTTCCTGACCTGACCCATTCTGACCCTACCCCTAAATTGGCACCATCGCCCAGTCCCCCCTGATCTCCCTCAAACTCAATCTTGACCCTCTGCGACACCGCTGAATAACAAGGGAAATTTTGAAGTCGGTGGGCGGAGCCTGACATCTGTCGCCGCCCCCTGTGCCCCACGCAGCCATTCAAAGGGAAGGGAATGCTGCGAACAAGAATCGTGATGGTGTTGTTAACGGAAAGAAAAAGATTTTTAATATTCGGATCTAGCTTTTAAGGGAATGTAAAATATTTTTCGGTAAACTATAATCAGCAGCTGGTACACAGAAATAATACAAAACAATCGATGCAAAAATAAAAGGTGAAGGTGATTCATCATAACCGGGGATAATGATCTAATTGTGGTGTTAAAACAAAGACATGAATTAAAATACAGTGAATCAAACTAAGTCGGCACTAATGTTACAGTCTTAAAGAACTGGAAATGAAAATTCTGAACTAGAAATAAAGACTTGAAATAACTAATTCAACTCCTACAGGATCATAGTGGCACGGAGGAGACAAGGGGTGACGAGGGGAGGTCGGGTGGGTGGCACGCTGCCCTGCGCGCGCCGGTGCCACAACCACCAGCCCAGTGCCCAACCACACCTGTTGACCCCACGCTCAGTAGCCCTTCGTACCACCTACTGGGCAGACCATCTCCCTCACGCTGCTCGGGGCCACGTCAGAGGAGCACAACTCGGTCCCGCCGCCGCGAGGAAGTCCCCCTCGACGCTGAGATCAGCTAAGGCGATGCTGAATAACTGCAGCGCCTTCCCCATCCCCGCGTTCACAGCAGGCGTGACCACCACGCACAGACAGTGTGACAGTGAAAGGCAAGGAGTGTTATAGTGTCAACTATAGCGAAAGGCAGAGTGTAACTCGTGTCCCTGGGAGGTGCAGTGGGGGACCCACATACACCACCTGCTGAGCCAACCACACTACCACCGCTACCGCTGCTTCTGCCCAGCCTACGTCGCTTAACCTCTGCCAGGTCATCGAAACCACGGTAACTACTGATGGTCTAACTACACAGGCGACAGTGTTTTGTAGCACCAAACCAAGAAGCCGCCTCGGCACGGCCTGTCCTCTAGTCAGCCTTAGTCGTCAGCGCCCTCAGGCACAGCCCTGCTTGAGGATGCCGAGGGCCTTTCTGCTCACCAACAACCGCTACTCGCCTGACGACCCTCCGCCAGAATCCACCCTCGAGGATCTCTCAGCTGCTCCTCCCGCGGACCCGCCGGGTGTCGAGCTTCCTCCTACGCCGACCTCCACGCCCTCGCCGACCGCAGGTAAGGAAATTGCGCAGTGCCGTGTCGTGCATGTTCACTGTCAAAGGTGCGAGAACAAACCAGGATTAATTGCGAGTGGACGCAGTAAGACTGACTTTGAAGCACTGCGACAGCTTAATTTCTGCCATACTATGTGGTACATTCACAGTTTATCAGTTCCTTGCATTTTCATAACCAGCGTTATTGCCACATAATTCATGCAACCGTTTCCAAATTGCATCTAATTCCTGGGAAGGTAAACTCGGCGGTCATCTTGTGATTTACCAAGCTTAGAATAACTCATCGGTAAATAGGAGTATTACAATGTACAAGATGAACGATGTTTGATCAATAAATAATATTCTTATCCTTCTATTACTTCGAGCACCAGTTACCATTTCATTTACTGTAAAAAGTTGTCCCGTATAACACGATGACACGTCTTTGTAAAATGGCCTTACAAAACAGTATTTGCGAGATTCTATGAGTG
>NC_091569.1:17287510-17295010 GCF_042767895.1 Penaeus vannamei | reverse complement strand
CCCTGCGTCCCACGGGGTCGCCTTTTAAGCACTGACCCTCCACATAAGGGCTGTTTGCATATTAGGATTCGTACTGAGAGAAAATGGGCTCACGAGGAAAGGTCGCATATCCTAAAAACTCGGACCAGCGTGACTGCCCGACTGCGAAGGCAAAAATGGCAGGAGAATGTAGGGAGGCACTCCCCTCGCGGACGAGGAGGAGGGTGACGAGGGAGAGCAGGTGACACCAAAAAGGAATGAGTTTAAGAAGAGTAAACTGAAGGCTGACGGGTCACTGGGGATAAATGGAATGGAATATTTAAAAGAAAGTCGATAAATAATACCCTGTAATACCATCCATTTCACCACTTATATCGAGTTCTTGTAGGACTTTAATGTTACACAAAGCACGCGCGTAATAATCATAACTAGATGACGGTCGCTTTCAGTCATTCCCTTAATGGTTTCAACTTGGCAAAGAGACGAGATAAGGGTTAGCGAACAACTAATACCGTTCAAGGAGAGCAAATTCATATAAATAAACGAAACAACACAAGGAAAAGAGGGCTAGGGATAATATCGGGAGAAGGGGGCACTGGGCTTTGCGCCCCCTCTCGTACCACCTGCGGGAGGTGGTTGTTTTTACAGGTGGTTATGTATCACCACAGGTGGTTTGAAGTCCTTCTTAGTAGTTATATATTCATTAATACATTCAGTCATGCAGTAGATGCCATCAAACACGCATACTTTCACATACTAATTCGCGTTCGTCCAGGTGGCTTTGAACTCCTACAGGTGGTTCAACGAACCAGTTTCTGTTCTTCCAAGTACTCTTGGATTGTGTAGATGGTACCATACGCCCATTGTCATCATTTACCATTGTGGTACTTTGTATTTGTTTGTGATAAACGTTGTTCAACTTCCGATTAATTGGTTAAGTACCATCGCAGTCACTTTGCATAGAAAAAGTACGGTTCGTAGGGAGAAGAATTAAGTCAGCAAAAATCCCCAGTCTAAAAGGAGCAGCGACGCCGCCGCAGACACGAAGCGGCCGCAATGAAAAGACACGAGACAAAGCGCAGTGGCACACGCAGCGTCGGCGGTTCGGAGGGGGACGGTCGGATGTGTTGGGTCCATTCTGTATTTGCGTCCGCCCTGGTCCAATTGCGAGCCAGATCATGCCCCGGCGTGACCGTGCCTCGTCTGCACGCCGGCGGCCTCGCCTCGCGCCGCGTCGCCGTCCTCTCACGTGAGAGCCGAAGGCCCAGAGGCTGCTGGCTGGTTAAAGAGGGCTGTTCGCTAGACGGGAAGCTTCGACGTGGGACAGGAAGCTGATGCCACCCTGCGACCAAAATACTCCCGAGCTAACGGGGTATTTCCTTACACCAGGTCCTGCCTATGCCTGCCTCGCTGCATGCCCCCATCCTCCTCAACCTCCTCCTGCCGCTCCTCCCGTTCCTCCCCCTCCTCCACCTACTTCTTCTTCCTCCTCCTATTCGTCCTCTTCCTCCTCCTTCCTTTTCACTCCTCCCGCCTCCCTTTTCCTCACTCATCCCAACTCCCCTCTTCCTCCTTCCTCTTCTTCTTCTTACTCCTCCTCCTCCTCCTCTTATTCCTTCCCCTCCTCCCTCCTTCTTCCTCCTCTTATTCCTCCCCCTCCTCCTCCTCATACCGTGTACTGCATGGCTGTCATATCCTACCTCGCCTGCGCTTTATTGCCTATTACAGGCTAGTTTGTGTTAATACTAAGCATGAATAAAGCAAGAACCAAACTTTCTTTATCAGTGCTTGCATGGGTCCTGGGTAGTCTGACCTGCCCTCTTCCTGTCCTCTCGCCCTCCCCTCTACCTGGCCTGGAAAAGCAAACACACTTCCCCCATTCGCACCCTGTACCACGCAAGCACGGCCAGAACCACTCTAACTCTGCCATAAACTATCTGTAAACAATTTACGATCCTCCAGTTAATTATGCCCCGCGGAGAGTAATCCGAATGGGCACTAACTTTCGGCCTGGCACGCTCGTCTCTGCCAGTCCCTCCCTTCCCCGGATGCCCAGTATTTCTTCCTGTCCTCCTCCGCCCGTTATCACGATGTCCTGCGCCTCTTCTTTGTCCGTTCGCGCGACAAGTCATTATGCGAATTTCAAAAACGGCACATCATTTCCTTGCATTGAAATTCACTATCCAGCAACTGAGATGTAACCCACACGGGCAACATACTTCTGCTATTCTGTTACAGTCCTCATCTGACACTGAGAATATCATTTTACCAACCAATAGGAATTAAATCCCCTACTTTCTACTGGCACTGTTCATCCACCCTCACCCCCCCCCCCCATCCTCTTCCCCTACCGAGGGAAGGACGTGTTCGGCAGCGCGCTTTTCCTGGATTAAATGGCTTTGTTAGTGTTGTTATGTTTGCGTAGATATATATATATATATATATATATATATATATATATTTATTTCTTCACGTTTATAGGGTATTTCTTCCCGTCCTATTTATTATACCACTTATTATCTGTCCGTCTTCGTTCCCTCCAAAAAAAGACTCCTCCGCCCTTCTTAACCCCCTCCCACCCCCACCGCCACCTCACCTCCCTCCCCGACCCAACCCTAACCCCCTCCCGCGCCCTCGCCCTCCCCCACCGCGTTGTTTTTCGGCTATTTAAGGAAGTTGTCCCCCGCACCGCCGCCGCCCCGGGAGCTCTCTCGCCCGGCCCCGAGGCTATGGTCGTAGGGCATTATGTGCTTAGATTTCTTCTTCTCTCTTTCAATGTTAGATGATTATGATAAATGCATTTTTTTTTTGGGGGGGGGGGGGTAGGGCATTCTGGGAACCAAGGAAGGACATTTCCTCTTTTCATTTTCAGTTATTTTTCTAACGTCTGCGAATACCAAGAAAATCAGCGTTGGCCTTGATTCTGCGAAACTCACAATCTATCTGATGTCAGTGTCAGCATCAGGGGCAGCTAGGAATTTGGCATACGCGTGAAAAGTGAGAAAATAAGACAAAGTATGACGACAGTGGCAAAGAGGACATATAATTACAATGAATAACAATAAATATGATTCTGATATTACTAACCATAAAGAGAATAATAACCATAATTAGAAAACAATAAAACAAAACAAAACACCCCAAGGCATAAAAGCAAACACATAAACCCCAATTATGCAAAAAAAAAAAAGTGAAGAGGTTTTTCATCACATCAAAACAGAGAGGAGGAATGTCGTCCTTGTGCTAACGCCCTCCGCCGCTGCCTGTTCTCGTTCGTGCGAAGGAATGGGGGGGGGGGGGGTAGTGTGAATCACCCCAGGCCTCGGAAATTAGGCGAACGACACTTGGCCGCCGTTGTCTCTCAGGGCGAGTGTCTGTGGCGACGGCTATGTTGTTGCTGTGGTTGTTGCTAGTAATTATAATAATGATGATAAGGGTAATGATATTAACAATGAAACTAATGATGGTAATAATATCAAGAGTGAAAATAATGTTGATGCTGACGATGATGGTCATGATGATGATGATAATGATAGTGATAACCACAAGAATAATAACAATAATAATAATAATAATGATAGTAATAATGATAATTATAATAATAATGATCGTGATAATATTAACAAAAATAAAAGCGAAAATAATCTAGACGGTAATGTTACATTTTCTGTGACTGACTGCTTCGGCACCTCTTTTTCAAAACGAAAGGAAAGACAAAAACAAACTGCACCTTTGCATCTCCGCTGCGTAGACACAATTGGAACTGAAATCCACACTCGTCTAATCACCAAAATTCCCCTTTCTTTGCCAGTAACTTGAGACCTGAAATGTGCGTGATCGCTTGAGGAAATGTTTAGCCTGCGGTCAGGAAAGTTTTCTTGATCTTACTGCACGGACTCGGGTTGGTTGGAAAGCCAGATTATTTGCGAATCATAAACATAAATTTATTTCACGTACTGCGTCTTCTAATTCAGTTAGATTCGATACGAAAGAATTCCTTTTCGGCGAAGGTTCGTTATGGGTGTTCTCTCCGGTGAGCAGACGAATTCTTTGTTGTCTGAGTCGTGCAACTAACCAAAAGGAGAGCGGCCAGAAATAATATCTAGGTCAGGACAGTTCCGACAGGAGGACCACACGGGGCAAAAACAAATACTTGCCACTGATTATCCTTACTTCACTTCGTCTCCTTTAGCCTTGAAGCTTCAGGAATGGCGAGTGAAACAACAAACAATTTTTCATGTCTTTTCAGTTTATTCGCGAGGCGCAATATATTTGGTGTAGACGTTACAGTTTATGTTACTATTTTCTCCGCCATATTCAAATCATAGAGGCTCGCCTCGTGATTACTCATCACCTGGCATGACATGAGAAGCGCAGGCCGAACTACGCCTCGCTTCCCCTTCTAGCACGTTCTCCGTGAGTAAGTGACGCGCCGGCATGGCATTTGCAGAATAAACACGGCCGGTCGAGTGTTGTGCGTACTTTACACTCAATTGCGTCTTGATCACAAATTCTTTCATGCATGAACTTCCTTGCGAGCAACCTATTTTGACTTCCATGACACCCTGTCTACCCTCAGTTCCTCACATCCTTATGCTGAGACCCACGCGAGGTGGTTCTCTAACGCTTCGTCAGTGCAATTGTTTGGATAGTTGTTTTATCAGCTCGTACAAAGTGGAGTTTTGCTGTGTGCTAGTTATTTCTAAATGGCCAAATCTGCATGAAATACTGAGGTTTTAGTGCAAAAGTTAGGGGTTAGTAAATTTCAGCGTCAGGTGGTGGTTGCCTGTTGGAGCCCCGCCAGGGCTGCGTCATGGGCCGTTCCTCCCCGTCGTAGTATTTACCCTCCCCACAAGCTACTCTCCTGTGCTGTCCTTCCTTCATTCGGGTCCCCGCTATTTTTCTTCTCTTGATTTACGTGCCATCGACCCAAGGTCTTCATACACCAATGCCTGACATACCCTGTACGCTACTGTTGTAAACAGACATTTCGTGTCCAAGCCTGATGACCTCTTAACTCTTCCTGACGCATTCTGACCGTCTTGATATATGACAGCATACAATTACCTCGTGGCGACAGCGGCCAGGGATCGCTGAAAAGCATTAAGAAAAAGCTAAAGACATCGGCAATCGTTGAACCACTTCTCAAGTAGATCTATGGCAATGCTTAGAGTGAAAAGACAAGCCCGGGACCTGCACCACCGCAAAAGTAAGCAAACTAGCATGCACGTGTTTAGCCAGACGCCTTGAGCTTCCTCCTCAGCAAGTGTTCCGACGTAACCTTCTCCACGTGACCAGAGGCTGCGAGGCTGCTTCTACGTGAGTGCCTCCGGCCTGGCACCGCCACGGAGCCAACAGGTGGAAGCTCGCTCTGCCAGAGTCGTCACCGCCTTGTTGCACACGTCTGCTGCCAACTTTGCATCCAGTATAACTTTTTATGGTCTATGATATTTTGCTTTGTTTCTTTGATCTGATCTGCTAGGGGAAAAAAAGAAGACAGGAAGGAAAAAAAGGGAAAGAAAGAAACAAACAAACAAAAAAAAAAATCAAAAGAATTGAAAATAACGGATACACCCGTTATTAGTTAGAAACGAAAAAACAATATAATATATATAATTGCTGATAATGCTATAAACCATGTAACTTGACGTAATGGTACAGCTTAACCGCTTAGAAAAATACAACAGAAAGAAACAAAGAGCAGGCACGTCTAAAGGCGGCACTAGAATTAAGGCAGAAGGGTGACCCGAGGACCACAGACGGCCAGGCATACCTGCTGTCACGACGACACTTCGTGGCCTGAGTGGGACGTTTTGGCGAACCTCAGGGACGGCCGATTGCACAGGTACACAGAGGCAGAAGGACAGCCACGGCCAGGTGAGAACAAGGAATCTGACAAGTTCGCCCGTGCGCACGCGCGCCACTGTCTGGTGGCACATGCTACATACCCAATATTGCAGGCTGTCAGTGCCAAGATATCTAGATGCAGAATCTGTCTGCCAGCGTATTAGATAAAAAAATGTTTGATGTTTATAGTTTATAAATGATGTACAATATTTTAAAATCCAAGGAGGTTGATAAATCGGATTCTGATAAACTAGTTCAATGAATTACAAGCCGATTAGGAGTATATGGATAGATTTCACTTAACTATTGGCCAACCGTCAAATCTTTCATCTTTACAAAGTGATCAAAACAGTGTTAAGCAACAGTTGTTTCTGAGATTGGCACTGCGGTACATGCAGTACCATAGATCGGTAAGACTTACATGAGCTGCAGGCAAGCTGCGCGGCGGGTTCGAAGGAAGGGGCGCGCGTCGCCGCAGCCACAAGGCAAAATAGGGTAGAGCGGGTGGCACCTCGCTAGGCTTTGGGTGGCGGGGGTGCCAGAGGGCTTTCAGGAATGGGTTGGAGAAGGGAGCACCAGGTTAGTGGAGAGCGAGGGCACATCAGACATGTTGGGGGAGGCAGGGCATCAGGGTGGCGGTGGTACCAAAATAGGTGTTGGGTAGGCAGCACGTGGCGACGGTGGCCCGTGCCAACCACCGGCCGCAGCCACCAGTGCCTCCACCACCGCGCAAGGAACAAGTGGCACTGCTCACATGTGCGGCCTTTTCGACCGAGTGACGAGTGTTCCTCCTTACCAAACGAGTTCAGAGGTGAACGAGCAGTGCCTAGCTATTTTGTGAAATGCGCAGCCACAGCGCCCTGTGAACCGGCCATCGAAAGCTTCTCATTCTTACGTGGTGTTTTGGATTACAGGTATGGGAGAGGCGAGTGTGATGTACAACGTCCCGGGGACGGTGCCCCCCATGTCACCGCCGCAGGGCGAGACCCCCTGGCCGCCTTCGCCTGCGGGGCCTCACGACTCCCTCACGCTGCTCGCTGACATCGCCCTTGTGTGCGCCGACAAGCCCTGGCTGGCAGCCTTGCGTCCCGAGGACCTTCCCGCCCGCTACACCACGCCTACGCCTGCGCCGACGCCTACACCCGTCAGAGACACAAGCACACCCGTCCTCGAACTGGACGCCCACACCACCATCATCACGGTCGCGCCTCAGGCGGAGCAGCCCCTCAACCTGAGCACCAGCCCCCCTCGAAGCCCTGCCCCCGCCGCGCCCACGCCCCCTTCCACGCCTCCTCCACCTGCCGTCCGGGACGCCCACGTGTGTCCTGAGTGTGGCAGAACTTACTCGACATCGTCCAACCTAGCCAGGCACAGGTAAGGTCAACATCTCGCCTCGCGACTCCTCCCCGACCGCCAATCTCTTCTCCCGCCGCATTCCATAGTCATATCACTTGATCTCTTCCTTCCGCTTTCTATGCGTGCTCTTTCCTTGCGGGAAGGTTCTCGGCCCTCAGTCACTAATCTTGTGAATGGGGAAATTATTTACATTAGATTTAGTGAGGTGAACACAAGTTGGTTATAGTGATTGATCAATCCTGGAACAATTGATGAAAATAACTAAAAAGTAATCGTTTTGATTCCTACTTGGTTTTGTTAACAACCCAATATGAAATT
>NC_091569.1:17257510-17265010 GCF_042767895.1 Penaeus vannamei | reverse complement strand
ATTCACTATTTCAATATAGTAATTATTTATATATACCTATTTCACGATTCGTTGTGGAATCCCTGGCGGTCGTCAGCTGGGAATCCTTTCTAGAATAACGTTTTCGAGAAATGGTACGTCTAGATAAAGGGAATCAAATACTGGGCAATGCATACAGTACCATATGGTCACTTATTAAGTGTACATTACATTTAACAGACTGAGAACTCGAGCATGAAAGCACAATGTATTTATTATATTACTTTGTTTCCTCACAAATATCACTTTCGTTTTCAGTGCTACAATGCTCCGAAATTTCCTTCTCGATACCCGTGTCCACTGGGTTCATGTAGTCGCATTATGATCGTAAAACAGCTGCTTGAGACAGCAAGACTCAAGAATGACGTCTTGCAAATGAGCGTGTCCAGCGATGGTTTGTGACGTCATATGTAAATAAAAATCTGATTCGCATGACTAAGTTGTTTCTGATATGTTTCCTTATTCACTTAATATCAACAAGGTCTTGTTTTTTAAACTTTTGTTAAAAATAACACAAATACAAGTTATGAATTTTCGAAGCCCTTCAAATTTAATTAACGTAATATTCATCCGGCAATTACGGGATTGTGTCATCAATCAAATTGATATATCCACCATTATTGTTTTTTTAACAAACTGAATTTTCTTCTGAGGATATTGGAAAGCTTTGTGTTTAAGTGACATCATGCTTGAGCTCGATGATATCTCAAGACGGGGCCAGAGGTAAAGGTAAAAAAATTGACACAAAAAATTCAAAACATTTAGGTCTGACTAATACTAAAAATTTTGCACGGCAAAAATATGTTATACAATGAACTGCTATTAATTCAACACGCTTTCATATGATACAAATTCATAGAAAGGAACTAGAGATAAAAATATTACTTGATTTAGTGGAAGAAAATTGATTAGAGAACAAGCACTTTCAATCTATAAATAAATACTCTTACATTTCTCTGAAATCTCAAAATAATGATAATAACTAGGATTTAAAAAGAAACGCTTCTTTGCCACACCCAATGAGTCTTAATTCCGCATGTGTGCGCAATCTCTGATGTTTTTATGGGAAGAGTACTTACTCATATAAAATATGATAAATGTGCCTGATACTTTACAGACACGTTGATAATCTTGCTGACGGTGCTGCTCCTCTGCTGCCTGGTCGAATGGTGCTGGAAGCCTATCCTCTTCCTGAAGTGCTCCTCGGACAACGATCCAACGGATGACGACGCCGTTCCGATCGAGCCGAACACGCCCTTGGTATACGCGGAAGAACCACCTTCGTATGACCAGGTCATCCTACAGGATCGTCAGTCGAGTGTGCTCTTTCTGGCAGAAATGCAAGGCTCAAGACAACTTCACGGCTCTTTGCCGGGCCATGAACCCCAGGCAGAGGAGGGGGCGTGTGAGGGCCAAAGACACAGCTCACGTCACGGGGTTCCTCCTGCATATTCCAATTCGCCTTACTTTGTAGCGAACGAAATCCAGTTGTCGGTAGACGGACTACCTAGTTATAATGACGCTGTTGCTTCAATGCAGGAGACTGCACGTTGCAGAGGGGAATCCGATTCTAATGACGGATATTCGGTGTTTATGTAGTGTTGTGATTTTGTTATCTCAAAAGCTTGAATTTAGGACTTAAAGGGATAAGTAATTCATCTGTGAGTGGTGTTTTTTTTTAGCTAGTTAAAATGGCAACTAGAAAGATTAACCTGCCTACAAAGGGACATTATTGGCCTACACTGGGCATAAATAATACATTAAATGGACAATACAGTGAACACTAAAAACTTCTTCATAAGCCCTCTAGAAGTTCACTTTTATATAGGTTTATTTCAAACCAATTTCAATACGCAGACTATAAACATTCGAATATATGGAACTATAGCATTTGAATTAATGATCATTCATAACAACCTACCGACCGGTTTTACTCCATGTACTCCCTCGCAATATATAGTACAGTGCCTTCCTTCGAGACTTGACTTGCCCCTCCTAACCTCGAACACACACACACACGCACGCGCGCGCGCGCGCACACACACACACGCACACACACACACACAGACAAAGAGTGTGAGAGAGAGAGAGAGAGAGAGAGAGAGAGAGAGAGAGAGAGAGAGAGAGAGAGAGAGAGAGAGAGAGAGAGAGAGAGAGAGAGAGAGAGAGAGAGAGAGAGAGAGAGAGCATCTCTTTGGGTAAATGTTTACAACAGGACGTCAGAGACCTCAACTCAAGCCAACAACATGAAAGATTTCGAATGAGCCGATCCTAGACGCGTAAACTATCAGAAAGATCGCCATATATGTGAAAACCCTTCCCAACTCGGAGCTCCCCCGCCCCTCATTCCCTGCCAATCACTGTATTCTCCAAACCATAAGAATGGGATCCGCCCTCCCCCCATGCCCTCTCAATCGCGTTTTCCCGATTATCCCATTTCCTAACAGACTGCTTTGTTAGTTACAATATTTTATACATTTAAAGGTTTGAATTTGGGCTTGTGTTACCTCATAGCTGAAGGAATAAGTAGTTGGGTGGTAACGAACTTCTGCCAATTTTCTGAAGTTGGAGCACTCTAATCATATTTCATTAATTTAATGTTATCCTTGAGATCGTAACAATTTCATTAATTGTTCGTTTTCACCGATGTATTAGGGAAAGAATTCGGAAACACAAGAAGCACTGTAAACAAAGTTGGTTTCTGAAACGAACAGCGAGTACTGACAAAACTGTCAAATTTGCCGGTAGATGGCTGTGTACTGGGCACGTTTTCTATCTTTAGTGAAGTAGAGAGAGAATGGGAAATTGATAACCCAAATCATTTTAGTTAGCCTAATTCCTTCCGGATTTTACAAGACACAGAAAATGTATGTTTGTGTGAAAGAAACACTAATTGCATACATTTCTTTCTAGTGAAATGTGTATTCAGGTGATTGCAAATGAACATATCCCATTAACCGAGCGGTCCCCAAGGTTCCGTAGGCTCGGGAGCAGCATGAACAAATATGCACACGTTTCGTCTATTGTAACTTGAAACTGTGCTTAGAATTCCTATTATTTCTTATGTTTTTACGTCTTTACATATATGTAGCTGAATCTGATACATTTCTCTGGAAATGTGTGAAATGAAAAACGTTGGTTAATGTCATAATGCATTCTGTAAAAATCACCTTTAATATCACCTTTGTGGCCATTGTTGATAACGGACTGGGAGTACCTTCATGAAATATCTTTGTGTAAATTCTGGCGACTAGAGAGATGGAGGCAATTGCTTTATAACCGATACTCCACAGAAAATGTAAAATGACACTTTTCCCAGTGTACAGTAAAAGGACCTTTTTCTACATTCTACAGCCGGAGCTTCGAAGACGTGTCAAGTAGCCAGGAAATCCGGAATATGCGTTTCGGCAAAATACCTTACCAATGTCATTTTTAAGAAAGCGCATTAGAATACTTTCATTTGAGTATTTTTTTTATTTCTCCCGCACTGTATTTTGTATATATACTTAACGTTCACTTACCCCTTTACGATGAGGATACGTACTGATTTACAAAATTATGGGGACTAGGCCTAAATGTATGTACAGTTGGTTGTTATATAATTTATAGTCTTCATTGCAAAGGCTATAGGCCTATATAGATTAAGCTCATTTTTCACAAATTCTCAGTACCGTAATATTACCTCTCACTCTGCTGTTTTAGCTTCCGTAGACTTGAATTACAGTAGAGCGTTCATAAATGTGCATGTGGAGCATATTATTTAACAAGTATTCTAAGAATGTACATCCAATATAACATAAAATGCATTATATATTTAAAGAAGGTACATTTTATGAATGCTCATTTAAATATAATTTGACAGAAACTAAAGTAGAGTCACATTCAAAGTAGAGTGCATTTCAAAGATATTGGAAATGATTGGTCGTGGGGTCAGGAGCTATATGCACACGTCAATGCGATTAATGCAAGTTTACCGCATTTACGTTTTTTCGCATACTTCAACACCCACATATAGATTATACTTGATGTAAAACCATCACAACAAAATATATAGATGATATGTTGCAGTGATAAAGGTTATTTGCAATGCTGTGCACAAACTATCTTACATCAGTATAGTATAGTTATCCCGTTACGATCTTCCGTTTTATGTTATGGAGTGGAACTGATGTAACGAAAAGCAAAATTGTGATCAGTTATCATCCTCTATCATGGTGGTTACTTTGTTGTATCACAGTAAATAAGTTTTATTCTCTATTGTACACTATATATAAATATGGTAATGATTAGGGAATAACTGCCAATGTTAATCCTTGACATCATAAAATGTGATCAAAATGGAAACAGTCTAGCGTCTGGATTGTATTCATTTTGTCATTTTGTACGCCTACTGCGATTTTCAGGGATGATGATTGGGGCTATTCTTAATTGGCATCATCACCGTAAATCTACAAACCTAACCTTTGAGATACGTAAAGATAATAACTATATATGTTAATCAAGGAAGTTGATGGCTCATAGCTCAGAGGGCATTTTGTGTTTTATGTATATAAAAGGATGTAATATTATTTTGTTACTCAGATTTGTGCAGTACTGTATATTGCATTATTCGTATCCCAAATTATATTTTCTCTTTACACTATTTTATAAGGTGCTTGAGATAAATGCACAAGTATGTATGGTTAACCATTTATGTATATAAAAGGACGTAATATTATTTTGTGACTCTGATTTATGTAGTAACGTATATTGCATTATTCGTAACCCATATCATATTTTCTTTTTACATTATTTTATAAGGTACAGATACTATTCTTATTACTATTATTATTTCTTCTTCTTCTTCTTCTTATTATTATTATTATTATTGACATTATCATTATTATTATTGTTGTTGTGGTTATTATTATTATTATTATTAATATTAATTATTATTACAAGAATTATTAATGTCTGTTTCTGTATTTATGATTTTTTCAAATGTAAAGAGTGTGTGATAACTGTAAACCCTTTTATTACCACTTCAGATTATTTAGATCTCTTCCATCAGTGTAATTGGACACTCTTAAGTGTTTCTAATTTAGTGTAAAATAATAGTCTTCATGGACTTTGCTTTTTCGGAATATTATTACACTCTCATAAGTTGCCCCCTCAAACATTTGCGTTTTCTATGATGGCATGAAACGTTTTGTTTTCTGTAAGACGTATTGGATAAACTATTATAATATTTTCCACGGCGAAGTTTATTCGAATTATGAAATAAAATAATGGATTGAGAAATGTATTTGATATTATGAACAACTTAAATGTGCTAATGAATACTGCATGTACTGTAATTAAGTTGTAGCCATAATAATATGCATAACGGTGTCAAGAATAATGATAATTACTTTTGAAATTTTAACTATATTCTTAATTGTGAGTGCGATGAGTATGCGAACACTATAATATCAACATTGATAAAAAATATAAATCATCGTCACTAAGAACACCTACAATAATGATTTAGAAATAAAATCGAAATAGATTTGGATATACAGACATATTCCCGACAGTTTTCCCATCAACTTATCAAGAACATAGAAGAACGATTCTTGCATCTACTTCATAGTTCTTTAGTACGAGGCTGAGTGACCCTTCCGTCGAAAAAATATATCCTCTAGTACTTGTATACGCGTTTGGCGAGGCGAGTCCTTTGAAGATGCAAGTTCTCTCGACGGCTGGTTAGTTTTGAGATAGATGATGAACAGTGGCTTCCTATGAGCACCCATCTCCCCAGGTGGATTTCGACATCTGTTTACTTCTGCCCAACCTTCACGTATTTCAATTTCATTTATCATTTTTGGGGAGATGGTTATTCCTTTGGATACTTTAGGAGCCCAGTACATGACCCGTCACAATAATAATATTTTTCTATAATGATTTAAGAATAAAAAAAATCATTAATAGGAGTATACAATTCAGCCCTCAAAAGAAAATAAAACACAGTCTATCAATCAACAGTATTTAATGCTGTACAAAACGAGGCGTATCACAGGTCGGTAAAATTAGGGTTCTCATTCTGGGACAACCATGTTCTTTGATGTATAAAATGGCATAATTTCGTCCCATAAGAACTTTGACTAAAGAAATATACAAAAGACAGTTTCTGCTGAATATTCCTCACGCTGATAAAGATTCTGAATGGGAATGGAGTGTAATCTTTATAACTTCAGTGTTCGAAAGGCAGAAGGAGGTGAGTTCTCAGCAAAAACATGTGAACTTGCAAGTGGCCAGGTGACATAAGGTGGCATGGGTGGACTTCGATGATATTTGCTGACGACTAAAAATATGTTTCAGTATACAGAACATACAAAATTCTCTCTCTCTTTCACACACACACACACACATGCTCACGGAAAACCCTGAACTGAAGAAACTTTTATACTGCATGTATACATGTATATGTTAAAATGTGTGTGTGTGTGTGTGTGTGTGTGTGTGTGTGTGTGTGTGTGTGTGTGTGTGTGTGTGTGTGTGTGTGTGTGTGTGTGTGTGTGTGTGTGTGTGTGTGTGTGTGTGTGTGTGTGTGTGTGTGTGTGTGATGAAGTACTTGCCCACAGAAGCCTTTCAGAATGACATCAGAGCGAAACTTCTCTTGACGCCCTCGTTCCCTGGACCGAGTCGGGATCCTCAAAATTTTCTCTTAAAGTCAGCGAGGTGCCGTGCATTCACATTTAAAAACGAGAAACTATGCATATAGAAGATACACAAATTTAAGACGTTAAAATCCACATTTTTTTGGGCTAAACGGAAATATTTAAACAATTAAGGATATAAACAAGAGCGATTCACCCGAAATATCGCGGATCTTAATGGGCCCATATCTTCAACTTTTCTTATTTCAAGTTCTATCGACACGTTCATGCTTAACACGAACCTATGCACGCGTATATCTTATGAATATAAACATACATGATAGGCCTGCATACACACTATCCACAACAGACCTCACGCATATTCATATATGTAATCATATATACACCATGCATAGGAGCTTCATGGCAACACAATTCAACCATGGCGACAGAGTTGCGACAACAATTTGGTTGTGCTCGTAATAATATAGCCGAAGCCGGGTAACCCGCTGCGGTTGCCCATGAAGCAGCGAGTTCACCGGGAAGAGAAAGGTCCGGGGAGCTGCATCGCCTGTGCATCGCGCAGAAAGGTCCGGCTGAGAAGTTTTCCTTTGGCATGGGTGTCTTGACTAGCCTACTTTGGTAACACCACGGATATGTGAATAGGTAAATGGGTGTGTAGGCATGTATGTGTACCTGCCTATATACAACATACACGGATATGAACATACATATACATGCATACATACATACATACATACATACATACATACATACACACAAGCACACACACACTAACTTATATATATATATGTACGTACACACAAAAAATACACAATGACTGCAAATATCTAAATTCATGTAT
>NC_091569.1:17245010-17247510 GCF_042767895.1 Penaeus vannamei | reverse complement strand
TCCTCCTGTCCGCGGGGCTCCTCAAGATCGCGTCACTGACAACCAATATGTTGTGAATGTACATATTTCAAAAATCATTTAAAAAAAAAATCGAAATGTACTTTACATTATTAAAGATTAGATATGTATCTGCGGTTGTAAGCATTTACTAAAACACAGATCCTTAAGTGAAAATCATAACACTTTACTACGTTCTTCTTCACATAAAAAATAAATAAAATAAAAAAAGACTATTCACTCTCTCCAAGAGAAAAAATAAGGATGATGATGATGATGATGGTGATGCTGGTGACGATAGTAATTGTAATGATGACAGTGATGTTGATTGTAATGATTCTAGTGATGATAATGATAGTGATGATGGCGGAGAGGATAATGATGACTATCAGCACTGCCAACAACCACAATAATATCAACTAAAGCAGCAGAAAATGGAGAGGAAAATTAATCCTCCCCGAAAACCAATGAAGGAAGAAAAGATGAAAGCCGGAAAAGGGAATTTTCTTGACCACGGCGAACTTGGTGACCCCGACTGACCTGTGACCCTATCTCTCTCTCTCTGTCGTGACATCCTGATTTGGTTGCGAAGGGAAGGAAGTGTTTTTCATGTAATTATTAAATATGGATAAGAAATAGGTCTAAATAGAAAAGAAACGACCAATAAAGACTGTATAGACCTTACAATATCTTTTTTTTGTCTCATAATGCGAAATCAGCCAAAAAAAAAATTTCCTCTACAGTGTAGCCTTTCTTGGCGATGTCTTTAGATCTTTAATAACAATATCAGATCAACTACAACATCAATGACAAAAACAACATCGACGACAGCAAGATCAACAACACCATAACCCAACGAGCAACAAGAGGAACGAAACAATATCTAATAACAATGGTAATAGTTATATGTGGTAATAATAGTAATAACGCTAATAACAATAAAGTCAACAAGAATAACAACGAAAACAGCAACAACAACAACAGTAATAATAATTATTTAAATTGCAATCACAATAATAACATTAACAATATCAACAGCAGTAATAACAATGTCTAATAATAATAACACTAACAATAAGAATAAAAAACAATAACAATAACAACAACAACAACAATAATGATGATGATAATAATAATAATAATCATAATAATAATAACAATAATAACATAAACAACAATAAAAACAACAATGATAATAACAACAATAATAATAACAATAATGATGATGATAATAATAATAATAATGATAATAATAACAACAACAACAATAATCATAAAACTGGCCATAAAACTGATTCCCTCACCTCAGCCGGCCTGGTCTCCCCACCACGCCCCTCGCCCGCCGGCCCGCCTTCCCTCTAATACAAAGCTTTTCCTTCCTGAGCCCTCCCCTTTGCGCCCTCTTCCTCCTCCCCTCCTCATCTATTACCCTTGTCGTCATCTCTTCCTCTTTCCTTCCCTCTCTTCGAATTCTTTTCTTTCTTTCTTTCTTCTTCTTCTTCCTACTCTTTTCAATCCTCCACCTCCTCTTCCTCTTATCTTACTCTTAGAGAGAGAGTGAGAGAGAGAGAGAGAGAGAGAGAGAGAGAGAGAGAGAGAGAGAGAGAGAGAGAGAGAGAGAGAGAGAGAGAGAGAGAGAGAGAGAGAGAGAGAGAGAGAGAGATTGAGAGATTGAGAGATTGAGAGACAGAAAGACAGAAAGACAGAAAGACACACACACACACACACACACACACACACACACACACACACACACACAGAGAGAGAGAGAGAGAGAGAGAGAGAGAGAGAGAGAGAGAGAGAGAGAGAGAGAGAGAGAGAGAGAGAGAGAGAGAGAGAGAGAGAGAGAGAGAGAGAGGGGGGGGGGGGCAGGAGAGATGGGACGGAGGCAAAGGAGAGGAGAAAGGGAGGTAGACAGAGGGGGAAGAAGGGAGGGAGGCAAAGAAGGAGATAGATAGAGATATAGAGAAATGGTTATATATATATATATATATATATATATATATATATATATATATATATATATATATAGATAGATAGATAGATAGATAGATACAGATAGAGAGAGACAGGAGAGGAGAGGAGAGATAGGAGGAAGGCAAAGAAGGAGAGATAGAGATAGATGGATAGAGAAATAGAAAGATAGATAGAGAGATAGAGAGAGAAAGAGAGAGAGAGAGGAGAGGGGAGGGAGGGAGGGCGTGTGCTTGGCGGAGGGTCGATAAAGCGGCTTCGGGCCAAGAGGAATAAAATCGAATTCCGCTAAAGAGCAGCGCCACTCAAGCGTCGACTGTGTGCGTGTGCGTGTGTGTGTGTGTGTGTGTGTGTGTGTGTGTGTGTGTGTGTGTGTGTGTGTGTGTGTGTGTGTGTGTGTGTGTGTGTGTGTGTGTGTGTGTGTGTGTGTGTGTGTGTGTGTGTGTGTGTGTACGTGCGCGCGCGTGTGTGAACTATAGTATAACAGCGGCTGCAAAAGCATAAACGGTGATACATATATATTTATCAT
>NC_091569.1:17232510-17235010 GCF_042767895.1 Penaeus vannamei | reverse complement strand
TCTCTCTCACTCTCACTTGCTACTAACCTCTCTCTTTCACTTAGTCCCTCTTACTCTTTGTTATGCTCACTTTCTCACTTCCTCTCATACTCTCTCTCACTCCTTCCTTCTACTTTAACTCAACTAACGTCTATCTTACACCTTTTTTTCCTGCTCCCTCCTTCCCTTCTCATTCCCTCTCGCCCACCCCCTCTTTCTCCCTCTCTCTCCTCCCTCCTCCTCTTTGCACATGAAGCCCTTTTCTTCTTCTCTCTCCTTCCTCCTCCTCTTCTCACAAAAATTCCTCATCTTCCTCTCCTTCTTCTCCCTCTCTCCTTCCTCCTCTTCTCACATAAATTCCTCATCTTCCTCTCCTTCTCCTTCTCCCTCTTCTCACATAAATTCCTCATCTTCCTCTCCTTCTCCTTCTCCCTCTCTCCTTCCTCCTCTTCTCACATAAATTCCTCATCTTCCTCTCCTTCTCCTTCTCCCTCTCTCCTTCCTCCTCTTCTCACATAAATTCCTCATCTTCCTCTCCTTCTCCCTCTCTCCTTTCTATTCTGATCCCCGAAGACCCGGCCAACAATAGCTCGTCTACAAAAAGCATCCCGCCTCCCTTTGAAAGGCCTGCGCCGGGTGGGGGCGGCGGCCGTCTCTCCGCGTCGCCGTCGCGAGTCCTCGGGAGGCAGCGAGGCTGACACGCGGGTCGAGATAAAGAACTATTGACGGCAAATGCAAGACCTCGGGTACCGCGGGACACAATGGCGCTTGTGTTGGCCTCTCCAGCGCCCGTGGAGGTGCAGGTGGAGTGCGGGGGGCGGCGAGAGGAGCTCGGGGAGCCCGTGTACTCTGATGAGGTACTTTCTCTTTGACCTCGCGCTTTCTTTCTTTCTTTCTCTCTCTCTCCTTCTCTCTTCCTGACTTCGCCTTTTCTCTTCCCTCTCTCTGAGTTCGCTTTTAAGCCTTTGCTACTTCAGTTATTTGGGCTTTGTTGCCTTTGTGTTTTCGCTGTGCTCTTCTGCTCGGCATTTTTGTTTCCTCCGTCGGGGCCGAATGTGCGAAGTGTGACGCCAAGGATTTAGCGGAGAAGCGTCTCGTGTGGCGCAGTCCTATATGAGGCTGAAGTGCTAGGGCGCTGTGCGACATAAGTGTAGAATGAGGGTTGTGGCGCTGGGGTGAGAGGGACGTGTTCCGCGAGGGAAGGTGCGGCGAAGATGACGTGGCCCCGCTAACCACATTACGGTAGTTGCGGCGCCACACGTGCGGATGACGACCGGCACGATGAAGACCGCAACTCTCCTTGTGCTCGCTACGGCAACGTCTCTCTTCCTACAGCACCATTACTATTTCGACTGGCGAAACACCCCTTCTCTTTCCCTCTCCTCCTCCTCCTCCTCCTTTCCTCTCCCCTACATCCACATTCTCGTGGAACCGATAAAGGGAGATGGAAAGAAGGAAGAGGGAACAAAATAGTACTTACGGGTCTCGTTGGTGACTGGAGTCACGGAACATGAACAAGGCCAAGAGAGAGTTACCTGGAAGAAAGAAACAAAAGTTAGAATAATATTTTCCGTATATCTATCCCTTACACAACCTAACCATCAATGGAAAAGTATATATAAAACACCAAATGGAAATGCAAATGAAATTGGAGCACAAAACGGAACTTGAAACCCCAAGCACAGGAATCGCAGAACACACGCGTTCGCTTGGCTTCCTCCAAGTCGCGAGAGCAATTGTTATGAAACGCGGGTGTCGAAGCCTAAGACTTTCTCCAGGCCTCCGTGAGCAGGGCCGAGAGCACTTGCCGGGAGTCACGTAATTGCCTGCACTCGAACCGCCGCGTTCTTCGGTGAAAAAATCCTCTTATCGCTTTCACCATTCGATTTCTCGTAACTTTAGAGTTTCGTTGTCCAAAGATGTTTGCCTTATTCTTATCTTAACTTTTCCTTAGATACCGTATTTACTATTATCATGACCAACTATCAATAGCATTATCATCAATATTATCCTAATCAATATCATCATCATAATCATTAACATCACGCAAAGACCGGTTACCTCCCCCCCCAACTCGCCCCCATCAGTGTCTATCCCCGCAACGCCCCCCCCCCCCCTCCCGTGGCCTTAGTGCAAAAGCGGCGTTATGCGTTGAGGAGGATCTGGCTGGTGATTGGATGACGTCATACAATATTCACACGAATTACCCAGTTCCTTCGAGTTGTCTTCCCCCCCCCCCCCTCCCCCAACTACGTGCCTCCCTCAGGGGTCGTGGTGTTGATGGACGCGAGGGAGAGGAAGAGGGGGAGAAGGGGAGGGAAAGAGAGGAGGATAGGTAAGGGGAAGAGAGGGGGAGAGGGCGAGGGATACGGAGGAGGAGGAGGAGGAGAGAGAAAGAGAGTGAAAGAGGGAAAGGGTGGAGAGGGAAAGAAAAATGGAAGAGGGAAAGATGTGAGGAGGAAAGTGATAGGATCGAGAAGAGGATGAAAGTGGGGATAAGGGGATGGAAATGGAAGGAGGG
>NC_091569.1:17220010-17222510 GCF_042767895.1 Penaeus vannamei | reverse complement strand
CACTCTGTCCTAATATTCTTTTCGACCCTTCCCTTTTTCCCCCTCGCTTACTCATCCTGTTATTCATTTTCCTCATGTATATTCATCTAAGAAAATCTTCTGTTTAGGAAAAGCATTGCCGACACGTTGTGGAGAATGACTTTGCTTCGTGTTCATTTCTCATCAATTGGTTTCTCTCTTCAACAAAATATTTATAACTCTATTCTGAAAAATTATAGTAATAGTATTAGAGGTAGTAGTAATAGTAGTGGTAGCAGCTGGAATAGTACTCGTAGTAATAATAACAATTGTAGTAATTGCAGTAATAATAATAATAATGATAATTATAATAATAACAATGATAATAATAAGAGTAGTAGTGGTAGTGGTAATGGTAGTAAGCAGTAGCAGCAATAGTAGTAATAGTAGTAATAGTAGTAGTAGTAGTAGTAGTAGTAGTAGTAGTAGTAGTAGTAGCAGCAGCAGCAGCAGTAGTAGTAGTAGTAGTAGTAGTAGTAGCAGCAGCAGCAGTAGTAGTAGTAGTAGTAGTAGCAGCAGCAGCAGCAGTAGTAGTAGTAGTAGTAGTAGCAGCAGCAATAGTAGTAGTAGTAGTAGTAGAAGTAGCAGCAGCGGTATTAGTAAACTATATCAAAACCTCTACTATCCCTTACCTTAGCACAATAAATAATTTACTGCATCACCTAACCACATTTCAAATCCAATCTTCATTCATTACAATCTCACTATAATCAATCTGTCAACATCCGATACCCATCTCTCATTCACCTCCATAACCAGCTATCAGCGTATCCATTCCATCCATTCATCTTTCATTGCACCCGTTCATCCACCTATCCAAACATCAATCCATCTATCAGTCCATCCGTTCATCCATCCAAACATCAACCCATCTATCAATCTATCTATCCATTCATTTATCAACCCCTTCGAGGCCGCTCTCGTCCATCCATCTATCCGAACATCAATCCATATATCAATCTATCTATCCATCCATCTATCAACCCCCTCTCACACGAGCTCGAGGCCGCTCCCATAGGCATTAGCGCCCTCAAAATCCCCCCGAGTCTCCGTTGTAATTTCGAGTCGTCCTGCGTTGAGCGTCGACGGGGCGGGTTCCTGTTTCGGCGTTGAATGGGCGCGCGGAATGCAGGGAAGGAAGGGGCGAGATGTGGATGGGATGAAAGAGAGGAAGAGGGAATGGGGGAAAGACGGACATCTTAGGTGTAAGAAAGGGAGAGGGAGAGGTATCGATAGGGGGAGGGCAGATGGATTTATATATGTTGAGATAGCTGGTGGTGATTGAGAGAGGGGGGAATGGAAGAGAGAGAGAGAAAGAGAGAGAGAGAGAGAGAGAGAGAGAGAGAGAGAAGAGGAGAGAGAGAGAGAAGGAAGAGAGAGAGAGAGAGAGAGAGAGAGAGAAATAAATCAAGAAAGAGAGAGAGAGAGAGAGAAAGAGAGAGAGAGAGAGAGAGAGAGAGAGAAAGAGAGAGAGAAAGAGAGAAAGAGAGAAAGAGAGAGAGAGAAATAAATCAAGAAAGAGAGAGAGAAAGAGAGAAAGAGAAAGAAAGAGAGAGAGAGAGAGAGCGAGAGGGGAGACAGACAGAGACTAAGACACAAAAACAGAGACAGATAAAACAGAAATAGAAAGAGCGACCGGCCAAAGCACCCAGATCCAGAGCCGCAAGCGGTGGCCGCAACGTGTTCGCGTGTCCGTCGCCGCTTAAGCAAGAAGCTCAACGCGGAAGGCCGGCGATCTATCCTCGGACGGCCAGTCATTATCGATCAGGTAATTGCCCACCCTCGCCGCCTCCCCTTTCTCCTCCCACCGTTCCCTTTCTTCGCTTTCCTCGAATTCGCCCCGATATTCTTGTCCGCTCCTCTCTCATGTCCACCTCTCTCGTTTTCACTCTGTCTACTTTTTCTTCAATCTTTTTCTCCTCTACCTCTGTCTCCCCCCGTACCTCCCCCCCTTCCTTTGGTTGTCCCCGATACCGTGCTCTTTGTCCTTCCTCTCCTCCCCTTTCTTGCCTCTTTCCTCCCTGATACCAAACCCAGAATCAGCGCCGCGAGATGAACGACGTCGGCGTCCCTTGCGTCACCACACATTTCAAGATGTGCCGCGAAAATTACGCAAGAGAGGCAAGACAAAGTCCAAGACGTTTCAAGCAACTTCGAATGGAAGAGGACTGGGAAATGAGACTTTGGAGAGAGAGAGAGAGAGAGAGAGAGAGAGAGAGAGAGAGAGAGAGAGAGAGAGAGAGAGAGAGAGAGAGAGAGAGAGAGAGAGAGAGAGAGAGAGAGAGAGAGAGAAAGCAGACCGGGATAAAAAACATATTCATGTTCCTTAAAAAAAATATTGAAAATAAGACTTTGAAGAAAAAATTCTGGTTAATATACTCTTTGTCAATTCTATTCGTTTCTGTCCGTGTCTGTATTGTCCAAGTAAACAAAGATATTTTGCAAAATTCCAAGTGGATATACGTTATCTTTTTCTGAATAT
>NC_091569.1:17190010-17195010 GCF_042767895.1 Penaeus vannamei | reverse complement strand
GGGAGAGAGGGAGAGAGAGAGAGAGAGAGAGAGAGAGAGAGAGAGAGAGAGAGAGAGAGAGAGAGAGAGAGAGAGAGAGAGAGAGAGAGAGAGAGAGGGGGAGAGAGAGAGAGAGAGAGAGAGAGAGAGAGAGAGAGAGAGAGAGAGAGAGAGAGAGAGAGAGAGAGAGAGAGAGAGAGAGAGAGAGAGAGAGAGAGAGAGAGAGAGAGAGAGAGAGAGGGGATTACAACTCAAGGAAGCCTTTGCGAGTCGCAGCCTGAAATTAATCAGCGAGATATGGTGTGACTTGCGAAACACAAAAATATTTTTTCTTGAACAAATATACCTAAAGAAATATGTAGAAAGAGAATGAAAAAAATACAAAGAAAGAAAAGAGAAGGGAAGAAAGACAGACAAATCAGAGTTCCACAGTTGATCTGCAAGCTATCCACGAAGAATTAGAAATAAAAAGAAAAAAAAAAGACAAAAAAAAAGACAACAACAAAAATCGACGGCTCAAATCCGGGCGGAATTTAATTAAATCTACGGAGGGGAAAAAATGGAATTCGGTGTCCACTGTCTCTGTGGAAATGTCCCCTCATTTGAAAAATAACCACTTATATCTCTTTCCCCTCTCCGCAAAGGGTAGGGACACGCGCGGAAATAGCAACCGCCGCAAAATCCCTTTCTACATCTCTCAGGACTATCCTTATTGCTCTTTTATATCGATACAAAATCCAGGCGATAATACAATACAATACAATCACCTTTTCCAGTCAAAATACGCGTTTTCTGGTACGGGCTTCTACAGCTCAAATTTAGACCTGAGTTGTGCGCCAGAGAAATAGGCCTAAGCTCTCTGTGGTTGACGACCCGCGATTCGGGTTTACAAATCCTTTACTAAATGCCATATGAAGAAGGCCTAAATTTACCCTCTCACCTCCGGCCTCCTCCCCCTTCCCTCAACCTGATCAAAATACTTTAATTTCCTTAATACTTTAACCCTTAGGGAAAACGCGGATGGGAGGAGGGGACGGGAAAGGATGGTGGGGGGGGGGGGAGAAGAGAGGGAGGAATGGAGGGAAAACGGGAGGGGAAAGGATGGAGGGAAGAGGAGAAGGGGAAAGGATTTTGGAAGAATGAGGGGGGAGGAATGGCAGGGAGAACGGAGGGGAAAGGACAGGGGAGGAAGAGGAAGAGAAGAGATATAAAGAAGAGGGAAGGGGATCAGATGAGGTGATTTGATGAGGTGGAAGGGATGGAGAGAAGAGCGGAGGGAAAGAATGAGGGAAAGAATGGAGGAAAGAGGAAAAGAGAGAGGACGGAGGGAAGAGGGAAGGGGAAAGGATGAAGGAACGAGAGGAGGGGGGAAATGGAGGAAGAGGAGTGGGGAGATATGGAGAGAGGAGGGGGAGAAAAAGGTGGAAGGAAGAGAGGAGAGGAGAGGATGGAGGAAAAGGGGAATGGAGAGGGATTAAGGAAAGAAGTAGGGAGGATTAGCTAGAGAAGAAAAGAGAAAGGATGGAAGGAAGAGAGAAGCGAAAATGATATAGTAAGGATGAAAGGGAAGGGAAGAGAATTTCTATTTATTTATCAAACACTGATATTCACTCATGTATTTCAAGGACTCTAAGATTGTTTATTTTTCATTTTTTAATTTATTTTTCGTTTTACTTTCCATTTATCTATTCATTTTTTTTACGTACTTTCATGGCGAAATTGACGTTTATTCTTAATATAAACATTGAGCGTATTTTACCTTTTCATCCTAAATAACCTGAATTTGGAAAGATTACTTAATACTTCGCTAAAATAGTAAGAGCAAATAAATATATAAATAACAAATAAAAAAGATTGCCTCCTCCTCCTCTTCTTCTAGATAAAGTGTTCGCGAATACTAAATTTGGACCAAGAGGCAGCCATCTGGATTCCACTTGAAATTCCTGCCAAGTTTATAAAGTCAACGAATTATATTTAAGACTAAAACAGTCTCATTTCGCTGCAATCGGGAATGATAAGGAAAGACCAATAGTGCAATGCATTTCAGGCAATCAGCATATTTACCAGGTTGAGCAAGCACTTCAGGCGAAAGCAAACCGAAATTCAATGCCAGCATATAAAATCCTTACCAGATAACCACTGAAATTAGCTTTAGGATACAAATGCAGCAATTAACTAAGCTTTGTCTCCAAAATATGCAGTGGAAGTGAACTGTGATGTGTCATGTCCCTAGAGTAAAATGACTAGCAAGATATCGAACATACACTGGCATGTTAGGAACGAGGTAGTGGACGTAATATTGGTGTAAAGAATGTTTTTGTCAAAGTCTATGAAAGTAATAAAATTTTCCTTTATGAATGTCGCGAAAATTGATAAATTTATCTTTAATATCATGATTTTTATTAAGCACACAAAGACGCGATTTGAGAACGCAATAAGAACGCAAAAAGAAGTAATAATAATAATGACAAATACCAAAAGATAACCAAACAAAGACTAACACACATAAGCACAAGGGAATGAGAGCAAAGGCAAGACTAAGACCAAGAGCCGAGCCAGTTGCAGAAGCATGACATCCACATACGGGGAAAGCGCCTAGCCCTTCAAGATTTAATTACAGAAGGGATTATTCCTCTTGCCGTCGCTGAAACATTAAACCCCCGCAACGTCGAGGCAAGACTGCGCCCTCCACCCTTTCCTCGCACCCCCCTTCCCCACTCCTTCCCCTCCACCCTTTCCTCGCACCCCTTCCCCACTCCTACCCCCTCCCTTAGTCCCTCCACCCTTTCCTCGGCCCCCTAATTCCTCACTCCTTTCCCTCCCCTAGCCCCCCTATCCTTTCCTCGCCCCCAATCCCCACTTTCCCTCTCTTCTAACCCCTCCACCCTTCCCTCCTCACCCCCTCCCTAGCCCTCAAACCCCTCTAGCCTTTCCTCGCCCCAACCCTAGCCCTCAAACCCCTCTAGCCTTTCCTCGGCCTCTCACTAGCCCTTCAGCCCCTTCTCTTCCTCTTGCCCCACCATCTTTTCCTCGCCCCCTCTCCTAGCCCCTCCATCCTTTCTTCGGCCAACATTCCCCCTTTCCCCTCCCCTATCCCCTCCACCCTTATCTCGCCCTTTCCCTAGCCCTCCAGCCCCTTCCCCTCTCCTAGCCCCTCCATCCTTTCTTCGGCCCCATTCCCCCTTTCCCCTCCCCTAGGCCCTCCACCCTTTCCTCGGCCCCTCACTAGCCCCCCAGCCCCTTCCCCTCTCCTATCCCCTCCATCCTTTCTTCGGCCCCATTCCCCTTTCCCCTCCCCTAGGCCCCTCCACCCTTTCCTCGGCCCCTCACTAGCCCCTCCAGCTTCTTCCCCTCCCTAACCCCTCTACCCTTATCTCGCCCTTTCCCTAACCCTCCAGCCCCTTCCCCTCTCCCTATCCCCTCCATCCTTTCTTCGGCTCCATTCCCCCTTTCCCCTCCCCTAGCCCCTCCCCCCTTTCCTCGGCCCCTCACTAGCCCTCCAGCCCCTTCCAATGTCTAGCCCTCCAGCTTCTTCCCCTCCTATCCCTTCCACCCTTATCTCGCCCTTTCCCTAGCCCTCCAGCCCCTTCCATTCTCTAGCCCTCCAGCCCATTCCCCTCCCCTAGCCCCTCCATCCTTTCTTCGGCCCCAATCCCCACTTTCCCTCCCCTAACCCCCCCCCCCTTATCTCGCCCTTTCCCTTGCCCTCCCGCCCCCTCCCTTCTCCTCGCCCCCCCCTCCTTTCTTCGGCCCCCTTCCCCCTTTTGCCCTCTCCTAGGCCCTCCACCCTTTCCTCGGCCCTCACTAGCCCTCCAGCCCCTTCCCCTCCCTAGCCCCTCCATCCTTTCTTCGGCCCACTTTCCCCCTTTCCCCTCCCCTAGCCCCTCCATCCTTTCTTCGGCCCCATTCCCCCTTTCCCCTCCCCTAGCCCCTCCACCCTCTCCTCGGCCCCTCACTAGCCCTCCAGCCCCTTCCCCTCCCCTAGGCCCTCCCCCCTTTCCTCGGCCCCTCACTAGCCCTCCAGCCCCTTCCCCTCCCCTGGCCCCTCCTGGCACGCGCAACATCGGCCGCCGACTCATGATCCTTACTGATTCCTCACACGCCCGGGGTCAGAGGCGCGGGCGGATTGACAGAGACAAGGCAATATCATCACGTGACCCGGCGGCCTGGCACGCACCCCTCTTCCTCTTCGTCTTCCTCTTCTCTTTGCTTCCTCATCTCACTCATTTTATCTTTCCTAGTCTTCCTATCTCCCCTTCTTTCTATTCGAGTAAAAAAAAAATCATTTCAGGTCATGTCAAAGTCGAAGTAAAAAAAGAAAAGATATCTTACATTTGTTTACAATATTTTTTGCAGCGCGAGAACCGTAATAAAACAAGCCAGAGGCAGAGCAGAGTGCGACGAGAGTCACGGCGAGAGCAAAGGGGGAAGCGGAACAGGAATAGCAGCAGAAAGAAAGAAAGGAGGAAGTGGAAGAGGAATAACCGAAGAGAAAAGAAAGGGGAAGTGAAAGAGGAACAACCGAAGAAAAAAGAAAAGGAGCGGAAGAGGAATAATCGACGAGGAAAGAAAGGGGGAAACGGAAGAGGAGTAACGCGAGAGGAGGGCGAGGTGGCAGCTCCGAAGGCTTAGCGCAGAGTGGGAAGACGCGCCTCAAACCATCATCGTTTAGTGTCTTCTCTTCACCCTTTCTCCTTGTCTTGTACAATGATCTTTTTATGCTATATTTCCCCTTCTCCTCCCCCCCACCCCTGTTGGGTGTCGTCTTATTTCCCCTCCGTAAGCAATTTACACAAACCCTATTTTGCAAATCCCCCTTCCTCCCTCCTCCTGCTTCCCCTATCTTTCGCATTTTCCCCCGATTAAATTTCCCTCGCCGCTTTCGTATCATTTTCCCCTCGAGACTTGTCTTTGCCCATCAACGTCATCTTGCACTTTTGTAGAGTTGTCATTTTTCTTTCGTCTCCTGCTGTGCTACCCTCGGCTGCTTTAACACCATTAACACTCGATCACTTCTTACT
>NC_091569.1:17172510-17180010 GCF_042767895.1 Penaeus vannamei | reverse complement strand
TGCCCACTACTTGGCTGTCTCTCCATCTATCGGCCTTAAAAAGAGCCATCGTCCCTCTCCCTTTTCCTTAAAACATCTGGCCGGCGTTATGTTCTCCTTGCTATTCCGAGGCCGCGTCGTCGCCAAGAAACGCCAGAGGGAAAGAGGGAAAGGGGGATCCTCTGGCAGGCGGCCAATGCAACATTCCAGTGCAGGAACACGCTCAGACTCACAGCTGATCGACTGGAATGGCACGGATCCAGTCCCTTCCCGGCCGTGCCCCCGATGACAAATCCGGAAGCCCTTAGTCTTTTATAAATCCTTCGACGGGTTGGGGGGGGGAGGCAGAACTCACTCTGGCTCAATATAATACGAAACAAACAAATCTCTTCCCTTCCTTTCTCTAATAACCATCCACTCTCCACTAACCAAGGAGCAATCACCTGTTCATACGAGGGGTGATTATCCCTAATTAGTACACAGCGGGAGAGGGGAACCACCTCATTATTGGTGGAAAAGCGGAGCCTTCTTCAGCCCGAATGGAACCCCCGAATTCGCCATCCGTGGCTTATTATGGACCGGGCGACCTACCGCAAGAAAACTAGACTGACCTAATTGGTATGGCGTTTGTTTTCAGTGGACGTCAAGGGACGCGCGTGCACACAGAAGAAGAAGAAGAAGAAGAAGAAGAAGAAGAAGAAGAAGAAGAAGAAGAAGAAGAAGAAGAAGAAGAAGAAGAAGAAGAAGAAGAAGAAGAAGAAGAAAGAAAGAAAGAGAAAAGAAGAAGAAAAGAGAGACTGCTGAGGAGAACTAAAGGGAAAAAGGATGCATGCACTGTCTGGCTTCGGGAGGAACGCCGATGGGACGGGGAGATGGAGAGGAAAAGAGGGAGAGGGTGAAGGGGGACAGGCAAGGAGGGTGAGTAGTAGAGGTGAGGAAGTCGTAATGGGAAGATGACGGAGAAAGGAGGATGGTGGAGAGAAGAGAAATAGGGAGATTGTGAGATTTAGAGAGAGCAATGAAAAATGCAGTGTTACAGGGAGGGAGGGAGAGAGGGAGAGAGGGAGAGGGGAAGGGAGGGAGAGAGGGAGGGAGGGAGGGAGAGAGGGAGAGAGGGAGAGGGAGAGGGAGAGGGGGAGAGGGAGAGGGAGAGGGGGAGAGGGAGAGGGAGAGGGAGAGAGAGAGAGAGAGAGAGAGAGAGAGAGAGAGAGAGAGAGAGAGAGAGAGAGAGAGAGAGAGAGAGAGAGAGAGAGAGAGAGAGAGAGAGAGAGATGGGGGTGGCGTGATTACAAGCATCCATCACGGCATAATGAAGGGCCCGTGATCCATCCTCTACTCGGGAGTCACTCCGGCCATGGCACAGTGCATGGGAGGGGGAGGGGTAGGGGTTGGGGGAGGAGGAAGGGAGGGAGGGTCGAGGAGGAGGGGAAGGGGGGGGAGGGAGAAGGGAAGGTCGAGGGGAGGGAGAAGGGAGGGTCGAGGGGGAAGGGGAGAGTACTCAGAGGCTCACGAGACAAAAGGGAGACGATAATAAAATAATCAAAAGGGGAAAAACAGAAATGTGGATATGAGAATGTGTGATGGTTGGCGAAAAATAGGCGTATGGAAATATACCTAAATTTAAAATAAGATGAAAAAATAACCGTAAATAGTGAAACCATATTACAAAAGATTTAAAGAATAACAAAAAGCCATGCAACACACTTAACAAAATAAGAAATATACAAGGAAAAGACATAAAGCACAAGAGAAAGAGTCGGTCAAAGAATTGCAAATTATACAGTCCGAAACGATGCAAAAGTTTAATCCAGTTAACAAGGGATACATTGAAGTTTTGCAATTAAGGCCAAAAGTAATGCAATAACTCGAAATAGTGGAAATAGTTCGAATGCTCGGAGATCTTCCAATGAAGAAATGAGCCTAGGCCTATGCAAGACGGAGAAAACAGAAGGCAAAGTCGGCGAGGTTGTATTCCACTCTAATGCCTAAATGGAGTGCGAATGACGCCTCTCTGGGGACTGCTCTCTGGGGTCCTGGGACGTGACTTTGAAAGATGTACGAGACGCAGCCTTTTCTGGAGACGTTTTGACATAAAGCAATACTTGGGGCCGTTTCGAGAAATGTGGAAGCGAGGGAACAACGCACGACGCGCCCAGGGAGCCATTAGGCAAAATGTGCGCGAGGTGCGAGATTGGCTCTGTTTCTTTCTCGGATGATCTCTCTCTCTATATATATATATCTGTGTGTGTGTGTGTGTGTGTGTGTGTGTGTGTGTGTGTGTGTGTGTGTGTGTGTGTGTGTGTGTGTGTGTGTGTGTATTTATATATGTATATATATATATATATATATATATATATATATATATATATATATATATATACATACATATATATACATCTCTCTCTCTCTCTCTCTCTCTCTCTCTCTCTCTCTCTCTATATATATATATATATATATATATATATATATATATATATCTTTATCTCTATCTCCCAATATATCCCCTTCTCTCAACCTTCTATCTATCTGTCCATCTACCCGCCTCTCTCTAATCCACACACAATTCATTTCTTCTCCCCCTCGCCCCCTCCCCCCCCTCCTCCCCCAAGTAATTTCATCCAATCACCTCATTACGGCGCGGCGCGTGCCTGGTGGCCCGGCCGCTCGTCCTCTCACGCCAGATAATTCTTGCGGCGGCTGAGACGGCAGCAGCGCCTCTGCAGGGCTGCCGCCGGGAGGTGCGTAGGGGGGGAGGGGGTGCTTTGCGACGAATTCTGCTCTGTACGGTATGTGGCATGTGGGGAGGTCGGATAATTACGGTAAATGCATATAAATACATGGTTGTATGTTTGCATGCATTTATGTGTATACATAGATGTATATAAACACACACACACACAAATATATTATTTATATATATATATATATATATATATATATATATATATATATATATATATATATATATATATATATAGAGAGAGAGAGAGAGAGAGAGAGAGAGAGAGAGAGAGAGAGAGAGAGAGAGAGAGAGAGAGAGAAAGAGAGAGAGACAGAGAGAGGGGGGGGAGGACAAAGTGATATACATAAAGATAGATGGACAGATAAATAGGTAGATATAACATAAGCATAACAATAATTTTATTTCCATTGCTTGTATCTTTTTCGTCTTGCATTTTATTCAAATCTAAGTCTACCGCAGAGGTTGTATCTACGATTTTGTTTATGTACCTATTTACACCCTTATCCATTCGTCTCTCCTACTCATCTTCATCGTGTAACTTTTTTCATCGAGGCAAAAAACACCCGGCTCGCCCTCGACCTCCAGAGTAACGTAATAGAGCAATCGCGTCTCCGCAAACGAAATTCCGGCCTCGTTTGCCATCGGACAGATAAACAAGAGGAACGAGGCAGCAGTTTGTGCCGGGTTCGCAACTGGCGCAATTTATGTCCGTTCTCCTTCATTCTCTCCTACCTTCGCTCATAATTTTGAAAATAATAAGAGACGTTACAAATTCTCATTCTATAGATAGAGGTGACAATGAGATATATAACAATGACAATAAATAAGTAAAAATGCTTAAATACAATGATAATTATAAAAAAAAAACACTGTAGTCCATCAAAAAAATCGATAATGAACCATATACACTCAAAATTTCCCTTATCCTCATTCTTTGTCCCTCCACTCATTCTCTTCTCTTCCCTTTTACCCTCGCCCTTATTCCCCTCTCCTTTCCTCGTCCCCAACTGCACTGACATCTAGCGTCACTGGTCTCGTCCGCTGCAATTTGGAATGTGACCGGAGTTAAATGTATCCTTGGTCTCTCTCTCTCCCTTCCCCCTCGCCCTTCCTAGGAAAATAAAACTATTTTTAATTCTTTTTTTCGTGTTGTACCATCTTTTTTCGTCAAAACTTTTTCCTTGAATCTTTTTTTTTTCTCTTTTTTTACATTTACAATCTGTTTTATTCACGGCTTCATTCATCTCCGAAGGCAAGTCACCCTCCGCTCGCAGTGACAAAACGCCCCCCGCCCGTCACACCTCTGTCTACGTGACCCGCCCCGACCTCCTGCTTCCAATCGACGTGAGACACCTCATCCCTTGCCCTCCAGCTTCGCCTTGTCAACCTCCCACTCGACCTCCACCACATTAGCTCTATCTCCCACTCGACATCTCTCATCTCCCGCCACTCGGCCTTCAAGCGAGTCATCATCTTCTACTCTTGCCTTTTCTTGAGAATCCTCGAGGCGCGTCTTCACCTAAATCTTCCTAAGCGCCCGGAAGGAGGAGTCTTTCGAGATTCTTCAGACGCCGAGCATCTTCGGACCGCCTTGCTTCTTCTCTCTTTGGCTTGGCTTAGGCCGTCGCGCCGCCAGTCCAGAGAGGGTTCGAGGACATGCACACGCAAAAGCAAATGGAATAAAACAGACACACACACACACATGCACACACACATACACACATACACACACACACACACACACACACACACACATACACACATGCACACAAACAAACAAACAAGCAAACACACAAGGAAAAGTCCCCCACCGCCCGGGCCAACCCATAAATAAGGCAACGCAAAATCGAAGCGCATCGATCCGCACAAATCCGCGTCGGCCGCCCCACCCAACGCGAGACCCACAAAATTGAAAAGGGGAAAAGCGAATTCCGTCAACAACTGCATTTCTCAGGTCAGGGTCCGCGGCGGCCACGTAACCCCCCCCCCCCCCCCACCCCAGCCCCACTCCCAGACGCTGACGTAGCGGGAAAGGAAACTCGGCCTCCATCTCCTTGCTCCTTCCCTTTCCCTTTCTCTCCTCGGTTCCTCTCCCCAGCCTTTATCTTGCCTTTCGTGTATTCCCCGTGCATTTCTCTTAATATCATCTTTTCATCTTCCCCCATTCCCCTTGGCCTTCCCTTCCCCATTCGTTTTCCCTTCCGCCGTAAAAAGAGTCCCGTCTTTACAATGCCCCCCCCGCGGCGCTCGCTTCTCTAACCACCTAATAATAAGGTTGGTTAAGACGTCTTCATAATCTCCCATTCATCTCCCCAATCAAAGACACTGTGCAGTTTCTATCTCCATTCCTCTCCTCCTCCTTTCCTTTCCTCATTTTTTCCCTCCATTGTCCACGAGAAAACCCCCCTCCCCCCCCCCTCTCAGTGTACAGCCAGGTCCCTCCCTGACCGAGACAGACGTTAAAGAAAGAGCCGAACTTCTGAAGAACAGTTTGTGGTTATAAGAATGGGATGAAAATTATACCGGGATCAAGGCATCTCTGTTATTGTTGCCCCCCCCCCCTTCCCTTCTCTTGTCCTCCTGCCCCCCCCCCCTTCCCTTCTCTTGTCCTCCTACCCCCCGCCGATTCCTAACTAAGTTTTTAGTAAGATCCATAAACACCTAATAAACAAACGTAATGAAACGTCTCCTTCGCCACGTGTGTCCCTTCCTTTCTGCACTTTTCCCTTGCCCTCCCCCTGTTCGCCCCTCCTTCCCTCTTTATCCCTCGCCCTCTTCAGCGCTCCCCCCCTCCCCCCCCCTTCGCACGTTCCCCGGAGAGCCAAGCGGTAGTTGAGAACACGTAACACTTTGTGACTCCTGAACGACTCTGGTTTAGTTGCTCTTGGGTCCTTGTTGCTTACGTGTCTCTTCCGAGCGCAAGAGTAAGTAGTGAGAGAGACCTTGAAGGAGTCAAACGGGAAAGGGGACGAGGGCGGCGAGGGGAGATTTCGAGGAAAAGAGATGAATGGAGAAGGGGGAGCATGAATGAGTTAAAGGAGGTGCGAATAAGGAAAGTTCAGAGTGAGGACGCTCCATGGGCAGGCTCGTGTTAACATAGAAGTGCACACATACATACACACGAACACACACATGTGCACGCGCATGTACGCATACACACACTTACACACGAACAAACAAACACGCACGTACAGACACATACATATACACACAAACATCCACACGCACACTCACACTCACACCCACACACACACCCACACACGCACACACACACATACATATATATATATATATATATATATATATATATATATATATATATATATATATATACATATATATATACATATATATATATATATATATGTGTGTGTGTGTGTGTGTGTGTGTGTGTGTGTGTGTGTGTGTGTGTGTGTGTGTGTGTGTGTGTGTATGTGTGTATATATATGTGTGTGTATATATATATATATATATATATATATATATATATATACATATATATATTTATATATGATATATATTTATATATGATATATATATATATATATGATATTATATATATATATATATATATATATATATATATATATATATATATATCACAATAACCTAAATATGGCAATAATCTTACTATTACGAGTTAAAATCGGCCAACTAAAATCACAGCATCCGCAGCGCAATGGAACGCAATCCGAAGAGACCTATTAATGACTTGCCTCAGAACATGAATCAAAGCACATCTTCCAGCGCAGTGAACCGCTTCTGCAACTTTCCTAATGAAAGGATCTGACATTTCTCGGCGTATAAATACAGCGCTTCCGCCACAAGTCCCAGAGCAGGAGGAGTGACGAGATTCAGTTGAAACAATTCCCATAAACACTGAATGACAGGTCGCTCCCGAAACTTTCTTCCCTCTATGACCTATTGGGGTATTTCCTGATGAAGCGGAGGACCCACAGCATATACCAAAAACTTTGTTAGAAAAGTGCCTCCCCTGACGTAAAATAATTGCATTTTATTACCGTTGGATTTTCGGTCGAAGAGTCGCCGTAAAATTGTTGCGTTCGAAACATCATCTTTCGGAACATCATATCTGCAGATCTTGTCACTAAATCTACTCTCTGTTTATATGAAGACTTTATTTACTCAAAATACCCAATCGTTATTTACGGACACCTTCATCATCCAGAATACTCCCGCATCATCCCCGAATTCCGCAGGACACTTCCTCCCGCAGCCGCAGGAGTCGCCCCCGCTCCCGCCGCACACACCTCCGCGCCGCCCCTGATTGACAGGCGGGAAAGCAAGTCTCGCTTCTCGGCTTCATCAGTCTAGACGACTCTGACAGGTCTTATCTTCCTCGCCGAGTTCCTCTCCTTCCCTTCGTCCCCTTCCTGTCTATCGCTCGTCGTCCTGCATTCCTGTCTACGTATCGCTCCAAGTTCTCTTTCCTTATATCCAGTAATAAATTCCTATAGAATGCTTGGTATTTCATTTTCTTGGAGTCTAACTTAACATGTCTAGCCTCTGCCTCTAAAGACAAGAAAAATACGAAGATAAGTAATGAAACAAACAAGCGAATCTGCATAGGCCTACGAACAGCCACTCATAATAAATCCCTGAAAAAATAGGCACTAATTCCCGTTTATGTTAATATCTACCTATCCAATATCCCTCTAGGACAGGATACAATGGCTGTCGAATTTCTTTGGTAAATAGGTCTATCGCCACGGAAAATTAGTCTTTTGAAATTTAATGAAAACTATTGTCGGGGTGTA